>NW_025878227.1:0-1758 GCF_002878395.1 Capsicum annuum
AAAAAATAGAGATTCAATTTACTTGTCCATTTAATTTTATCATTTGTTTTTTTCATAGTACCCTTAGTTTTATATAACATTATAACAATAGTCATAGTCAAATTTACAATTTAAAACATCATTTAGAAGGTAAATTTAGTAAAGTACACCCCTAGTTAAAGTTTTCTTAAGAGGGTGTCAAGTCAACAGTAAAACACTATTGAAATTGAGAGAATATATAAAATCGTAAGTTTCAAAATTCTGAATTTCTAATTAAATCATGATTTCATAACACGTGATTGTAGCGCCCTGAGGCTGTACCCCAAACGTCACACGGTGCTTATGATCCCAAAGGACCACAAGCTAACCCATGACTGGTACCTGCTGTGAGCACTAAATAGTAATACTGTAATAATGCGGAAATATAACTGAAATGCCATAAGATACTGTAACTGAAATCAAAATACATACTTATAAAAGAATACTAAGAACTGAACACCTGTCTTAAATAATCTAGTCTAGTCTGAAAGCCTCTAACGGTCTGAATATGGAGTTGATGGGACAAGTCCCCAACTAACTCCAATAACTGAATAAAATGAGTCTACTGAAATGCTGAAAAGAATAACTCAGTCCTCGAAATATAAGGACTCACCACTGTAGTCACTACTAATAATCTGAACTACTAAGTACGATCTGGAGCCCGTGCATCTGAACCTATGATATAAGACATCATAGCGCAAAAGAAAAGGTATGCGTCAGTACTTAGAATATACTGGTATCCTAAGTGAGGTAGGCTGATATACTTGTGTTTATATGCATGAGATGATGACTGACTGAATGATATGAACAAGACTGAATGAGAGTGCATGGATAACTGAGAATACTATAAATAATGAGTATGAAATACTATACACATATACTGTTGGGATCTTACTAAAACTGAATACTGAGTTCTGAAATTTGAGATTTCTAATAACTGAATTACTGAAAACTGGGTGACTATTTCTGACAGTCTTGATTCTGTAGAACTGAACTTAGTTTTATACTGAGTCTGGAACTGAAACTATAACAGTGGGAGTGATCATTTAATCGACATACCTCGATATAAGCTGAGTTGGGGTCCAACCTGTAACCCCAGCTGAAAGGGTGTTCATATTGCCAAAGGATACTAACAGGGTTGGGTCAACCCTAATCTGGAAGGAAGACTCATGGAACATGTACATAATTATGTCAACCCTAGTTTGGCCGAAAGACTCATGAAACATGTATATGATTGCTTCAACCCTAGTCTGGCAGGAAGATGACTTACCCTACGTTGGCTACGTAGTTCTGTAACACGAGACTGCTACTAAGGGTCAAACTCTATGCTAGTAGGAATGGCCCTATCCCTGGGTTCACTCGGTGCTAAATTTTACTCCTAACTGAAAGGACACTAAACTGATCAATAGACTATACTACGCTTGATTGAGCTGTTACAGATCGTATTGACTGACTGAACTGGGTTGAGTTCACTGAGTTGTGTGACTGACTGAGTTCTACTATTCATGATATTACTGAGACCATCCTGTAGCTACTGTAATTCTACGTAAACAACTAGATTGTTGGGTATTGAATACCCCCATGACTCGATAGCATCTATACTAATAGAACATGGCAATACTTGAAACATGACTATAGTCAACAGTTCACGATGCAATCAATGAGGCATTTCATCAAGCACTTGGAAGTCATAAACTTGTACATGGATAGGAATGTATACTAATATGTCATACGTACACT
>NW_025878228.1:0-2804 GCF_002878395.1 Capsicum annuum
AAACCATATTTTTCAATCTTATATCCTCTTCCGAGGTTAGCCACATCACACCAATGACACTTGAACAGATGAACTTTTCTATTTCCTGCATAACGTAACTCATAAATATGTTGTAATACACCATAATACTCCTTATTAGTGTATGAAACATCTCCCCTCACAAGAACTCCGCTGTTCTGTGTTTTTCTCACAATATCTTTTGTTTTAAATCTAAATCCATTGATCATACATGTTGAATATCGATGTATCAATGGTTCTAGACCAATAGCTAAGCTTCTGAGATCATCATTTGCACGTCGTTGGGAAAAAGTATAAATATCTACAGACACAAACAATACTACTATCACTAATATAAGAAAATTCAATATATGCTAATATTTATTATGTCATTTAATTAGACACCTACGCGTGCACGAAACCAATCAATAAATCCATTGTCATTCACCCTATGTGCACGTGTTGAACCTTGTACTTCAATCTGTCTCATGTATTCCCTATAGTTTGCTTTAGTTGACATTAACTAAATTATATTAATGTCAAATTATATTAGAATTAAAAAGAGACTTAGTCCCTATATTGTGAAATCTCATCATAATTTTGAAGCACATAAATACATGCTTGATTGAACTCATCATGAGGTAGCCTATTTCCTCCATCTGAAGCCCCTTTTGTTTGCCCACTATATTTAAAAATAGACATCTCACTATTTGACATAGATTCATCATCATTTCGAGTTGATTTATTAAACTTAGTTTTAAATATCGTGAACAAAATGTAAGGCTTTCCTCTACCGAATACCCTTCGGCAATTGAACCTTCCGGACGACCTTTGTTGCGATTATATGCTTTAAGCTCTCGCAAATACCTATATAGAATTATCATTTAAATAATTAAAGAATATTACATTTTAAATATATTGACATTTAATTTTAGAATTAGACAATACCTCTCAAAAGGGTACATGTTTCTATATTGAATGGGTCCACCAAGTTTTGCCTCTCTTGCCAAGTGAATTGGTAAAAGACTTATGAAATCAAAGAACACTGGAGGAAAAACCATTTCAAGTTTGCACAATATGATAGGAATTTCAGACTCTAGGATATCAAGATTCTCAATTCTCATGCATTTAGAGTATAGATTCTTGAAAAACTTGCCTAATGCTATAATTGGTTCACAAACATCCTTAGGAAATAAACCACGTATAGCTACTGGTAAAATATCTTGCAATAACACATGATGATCATGAAACTTCAATCCATGTATCATTTTCTCACGCACGTTAACACACTTAGAAATATTTGATGAAAAGGCACAGGGAACCTTCAAATTAGCTAAGAAATCTCATAACTTGAACTTCTCTTCAGGAGACAAAGCATAGCATGCAACCGGTAACAAAATATTATCTCCATCCTCAATTGGATGTAAACATTGCCTAATTCCAAGGTCCATCAAATCATATCTACTTTTCAATGTGTCTTTTGTCTTTCAAACCATACTCATCATAGCTGATAAAAAACTTTCAGACACATTTCTTTCTATGTGCATTGGATCAAGGTCATGTAGTAAGTAAAAACCATCCCAATAAGGCAATTTAAAAAAGATACTCTTCTTTTTCCAATTATAAGCATCATTGGATATATTACGTTTTCTCTTTTGGCCTTTACCAAAAGTTACTTTGCCCAAAGCTTGTAATTGCTCAAGTGCTTCAACACCTGTTAAAGGAATATGTGTAGCCCTCATTTCCACTTTTCCATCAAATAAAACTTGATTTCTATGCCATGGATGGTTCATACGAAGAAAACAGCAATGACCCAAATAACACAACTTACTACGTAAAGAAATCGAATGTGTATATTTGTGGCAACAAGGGCATGCAAGTTTGCCTTTGGTTGACCACACTGAAAGGTTACCATATGCAGGGAAGTCATTAATCGTCCACAGGAGAGCAACACATAGAAGAAAATTAGATTTTGAGTATGCATCATAAGTCTCCACCCCGTTCCATAATTCATTCAACTCTTCAATCATTGGTTGTAAGTATACATCAATATCATTTCCTGGACACTTAGGGCCCAGAATAAGAAGAGTCATCATGAAATATGGACTTTTCATACAATCCCATGGTGGCAAATTATATGTAGCTAGTACGACTGGCCAAATACTATATTGGAACTCATATGCCCATTAGGTTGAAACCTGTCACTGGCTAAACCTAATCGAACATTTCTTAACTTAGTTGAAAAGGTAGGATAACGCTCATCGAGAGATTTCCATTCAATTGAGTCAGATGGATGTCGCATGAAACCATCTTCAATATTTTCCTCATTGTGCCACCTCATCTTTTTTGCCGTCTCTTTTGCCAAGTACAATCTTTGGAGCCTTGGTTTGATTGGAAAATGCCGCAATACTTTATGAGAAACTTTCTTACCTTTATGTTCTTTCGACTTCCACCTAGATTCACCACACTTTGGACATGATTGGAAATTCAAATAGTCACGCCAATATAATATACAATCATTCTTACAAGCATCAATTTTGGTGTACCCCAAGTCGAGATAGGAAAAAGCTTTTTTGCTTCATAGAAAGACTTGGGTACGAATGACCCCTCAGGGAGAACCTCTATTAAAAAGTTCAACAGCTCATCCATCGATTTGTTGCTCCAACGGTTAAGGCACTTCAAGTGGATTAATTTAACAACAAAGACAATTTTGAGACTTTTGTGCAACCAAGATAAATTTCTGTCTGCGCATCTTCTACGAATGTGTAAAACTTTTTTGCATGCACATTTGGATTTTCATTGCCCTC
>NW_025878229.1:0-1047 GCF_002878395.1 Capsicum annuum
GGTTCCTCAACGGGGCTAAACACTCATCCAACTGGGATGAGTCCCATCAAAGCACGGGAAAAGGATAAGGTATAAATTGCCACAACATAGAGACATGGAAAACTGGATGAACTTCATCAAAATTTATAGGTAAAGCTAACTCATAAGCTACCTCACCTATATCATGGAGAATCTCAAAAAGACTAACATATCTCTAACTGATCTTACCCATCCTTCCAACCGCATTACACCATTCACAGGTGATACACAAAGGAATACACAATCAACAACTTTAAATCTCCAGGCACAAAGACTGACGATCTGCATAGGCCCTCTGCCTACTCTAATTCATTCTCAGTCTATCTTAAGACACCCTGACTCTATGTAATGACTCTTGAAGTATATCCATACCACGGTGGTCTAACCTCGGAAGTCTCAACCAATTCATATGGAGAACGACATCTCTTACCATACCAAACCTCAAATAAATCTCAAAAAATATGGCTGTACCCTTAAACTGGTCAAGTAAATCATTAATGTGAAATATAGGATAACGGTCCTTCACCGTTACCTTACTAAGCTGTCTACTATCAATAAACATAAGGAAAGAGACATCCTTTTTCTTTCTGAACAATGTTGGGGCACCCCACATAGACACACTTGATCTAATAAAAACCCTTACCAAAAAGATAATGAATTTGGAAGGTCATCTCCGTTAGCTCGGCAGGAGCCATACGGTAAGGTACCATAGAAATAGGTCAGGTATTAGGATTGAGATTAATAACAAACTCAATCTCACAGACAGGGGAAATACAAGGTTGGTCGGTAGGGAACACATCAGGCAACTCATAAAAAATAACAATAGAGTCAAGCGATGGACTCTCAACACTAGCAGCACAACATAAGTGAGATAAGATTTGCAACCCTTAAAAATAAGTCTCCTAGCGCGAACATAAGTTATAATCCCTATTGGATTGTGGTTAACTACTCTCTACCTCACGAATGGGGGAATGCTGGGGTATGGATATGGTAACAGTATAAGCAAAATAATCCATGACTGCATGATAG
>NW_025878230.1:0-3073 GCF_002878395.1 Capsicum annuum
TTTTCTATTATAATATCTGGGAATTTAGAAGCAAATTCTATGCTTCTATTGATAGGGACAATTTTCCCTTGGTCAATATTATGACCTAAGAATCTGACTTTCGTCTGAAAGAGAAATATCTTTGGTCTAGATATAACCAAACCATTTTATAAGATGATCTTTTTTACAAGTTCCAGATGTTTAAAGTGTGTCTCTATATTTTTTTAGAACACCAAGATGTCTTCAATGTAGACAATTATGAAGTTGCTACAAGGCATGAATATATCATTCATAATGTTCTAGAATTCTGAAGGATCATTCTTTAACCCAAATGGCATGACATTCTATTCAAATTGTCCTGTTGGAACATTCAAAGAAGTCTTATAGTTATCTGCCTCCAATAGTTTGATTTTCCAGTATCCTGATTTCAGTAAAATTTAGAATATATTAGAGCATCATATAATCTGTCTAATAAGTCTTTTTTATTAGAAATTAGATACCTGATCCATCTAAGGACTTTATTGAGAGGTTTATAATTAATAACCAAACTTGGTACCCCTCTTTCTTGTTCTGCATCTTTATTAACATAGAATTGCACAAATGACCATGAAGATTTCGAAGGTCGTATGAGACCTTTATGCAAAAGAGAATCAATTTCTTTTTTACATAATTCTAAATATTTAGAATTCATTTGGCAGTGTCTTGCCTTCGTAGGGATATTATCCTCTTGAAAACTATCTTTATATGGAAGACTAACCACATGTTTTTTCCTTTGCCAAAAAGCATTTGGTTAGTCTCCGCATATTTCTAAAGAAAACTGGTCTTTCAGAAAAACTATTTTTCTGTCAATTTTTTATTTTGTAAAGTTTGTTCTTTTGTCAAACTACAAATTTCATTTTTAAAAAAATCCAATTGTCTATTTTTAGAAAGTATTTTTTCCTTTATCAGATTCATATATCTGGTATAAGGTGGGTCACACCATTCGAACTTGATTTCCTTATTATTAAAGGTACCTGTTAGCCCATTTTCATCCCACCAAATAATGGGGTATAGATGGAAAAACCATGGTTTTCCTAGAATAATTTCAACGTTGATATTCTTTACTAGTACGAAAGTTTTTGGCATGCAGATTTTATCTTGACAAATATATACCTTGGGGATTTTGTATTCTACCCGCATCTTCTGACCCCTGCATTTCTTAAAATATGAGTTGTTTTTACAAAATATTTTGAAGGTAATAGACGTTCTTGAATGCAATTACAACCTGCTCCACTATCAATGAGATCTATAAATTCTTTTTTATAAGTGTAACCAATTAAAAGAGTTACCTTGGCATAAAAATATTGTTTGGTAACAGCTTCTAAAGTTTGAAGAAATCCTTCTTCAGTTAAGGTAAGATTATGAATTACCTCTGTAGGAATGACACTTGGGTTTTCTAACATTACACCTTTTTATCCAAATCCATATTATGATCTTTAAGGAAAGATATTTCTTTCTTGAGATTATTAATCTCAACCTGTAGATCTTGGGTTGTTGTTGGGACACCAATCATTTTTTGTCTTTCTTTGAGAAGTTTGCGGACTTCTGTCATGGTATATGGAACTTGTTGGGAGTGAATTTCCTCCAGTTCCTCAAAAGAACTAGTAGAAGGTTGATGTTCCTCCTGGTTTAAATTTTTTAGCATCTCTAAAAGAGCTGCTAATTTGTCTTCTTTTAAGACATTTATTTCCAAATCTTGGAATTGGGAATAAATGTCATAAAAACATCTTCTTCCTTGTTACTACAAGGTTGTCCTTCTTGGCATGGAAACATTCATCTTTTGATGACATGTAATCTTTATTATGAAGGACTCGTAGGTCTTCATCCATAGATGAGGGTTCTTCCTCATTATCGCTATGGTCCGAACTCGAATTTTCTTGAGTGAAATTGACCAATATTTTGCGTAAAGAGTCTTTGAGGTTTTAATCTAATGTGAGACTCATAATGTTTTCTTTTAATTTGCAATCTTTTGCAAAGTGACCTACTCTACCACATCTGTAGCAAGCATTAGTCTTCTTGGATTTCCTATAATCCTTTTTGGATTTATAATCCTTTTTCCTTTAATATTTTTTTCTCAATTATCTTTGCATTTCTACCCTTAGAGAATTTTTTTCTTCTTATGCCTATAAGGCTCTTTAGAAGTCTTAGGAATATATATGGTGAATTGCTTACATAATTCTCCTAATTGTTGTCTCTTATTAAGACGGTACTTCTTAACCTACTGATTCAGCCTAATCTCATTCCATAAGTCTAGTCCTTCTTGAGTACAAACACTTATCAGTCTACCATAGGTGTACTCATCATAGTTAATGCTTAAGGAAGGTCCCCTAAGAGTCTTTCTGACCCTTTCGGCAAACAAAATTGGAAGGCCATCTATGAATTTGGACTTCCAGTGAGAGTTATTAGTCTTGGGTAATTCCATGACTCTTGATAAAATACATCTTTATACCATCTAAAAGATGTAAGAGTCTTGCACCTTAGACTTTGGAGCATAGTCCTAATAGTCTCACTATTATCGGACCATCTTCCTGGAAAATGCTCTATAATATTGATAACTAAGGTGTAAACCTTATTTAGAATAAGTTGACCCTATTCCGTCTTAACCCCATGCAAAAATTTTGTGCGTTGGTCTAAAGTGAGATAATTATCCCACCATCCTTTCAGCTGACCAGTGAAAACCATTTTTGAAATAGTTCCCATCTAGGCTTAATTATAATAATAATAATAATAATAATAATTTCCAGGAACATTTACAAGCAAAGCATGACTCATAGTTATATCTTTAATTCAAAACGGGTCCAAAACACGACCTTCAACACCCTACTGGCTAACAGACCTTTCACATGGACCTCCCACATAAAGCCTGAATCAAAGCTATTACTGCAGGTATATGTCTTGCAACCTTAATATCATTGGGTTATTTGACTCTTATTTAAGAAACTCTTGCCATACTATACTAATATCTTAGTATGTTATAGTTCAACACAAGGTATTTAGCCTATCATTAAGCTAATATGACATGTAATAAAATAAGATAAATAACTTAAAATAAAAA
>NW_025878231.1:0-2499 GCF_002878395.1 Capsicum annuum
GGAACTAGGTCAGCGTATGGTCCCTCTTGGGGACATAATAAACCTGTTTCGCCAAACACAATTTCTGGCAATGAGCCCTTACACTCAAATGTCTTCTTCGCGTAACCACCTAACTCTCTTTAAACCCATTTTTAACTCTTTAAGACATGCATTCTTTGAAATCAAAATCTGAAAATCTTACTCTGTTATGACATTCTTCTGATTGATGTCATCATACCAAGACTTGCAAGTTATATCTCTAAGCCATACATTATCATGTTACAGTTCTTTCATTCAAAACAATGTTAAGACCACCAAGTCATTCAAACAATTCAAGAGGATGTGCATATCGAAATTCATGAAAACTTGTGCAAAGATTCTCTCTTGCAATTCACAAACATATGGTGGTCAAGTATCTTGTAACAAACCATGCAACTCTCTAAAATCATCATCTCTCATTTATATAAACAAGAAAATACCCTCTCTTCACTTCATAACCAAAATCAAGTCTTAAATAATAGTAAAGACATTGATACCATGCTTCTCAATATGCAAATTGAATATTTCATAACCTATGAAAAC
This sequence comes from Capsicum annuum, assembly GCF_002878395.1. Taxonomy (NCBI): domain Eukaryota; kingdom Viridiplantae; phylum Streptophyta; class Magnoliopsida; order Solanales; family Solanaceae; genus Capsicum; species Capsicum annuum. The sequence continues at coordinate 562 of NW_025878231.1, forward strand.
AAAATGCTTTATAATAAGAGAGGGTTCATGATCTCAATTCAATCATTCAAACTCAAACGCATGCATACTTATATACGAGTACGAATCAAGTTTAGGGGAAAGCCTCAAGACCAAAATATTATATCATTGAAAGAGTTCACAATGCATGCTTTTTAATGAAATTCAAGAACCCTTCGTAAATATATGATTTCTCAACATTCAAAATATTATTAAAATGATTTTACCATGCCCATGTAGTTTAGAAAAACCCCACGTACCTTAGATTACTTGATTCGAAGAATAGAATTCAAATCTTGACTAGTCTCTTTAAAATCTTGAACTTAAAGATGAATTCTTGATCTTTTGGGAGGGAAGTTACGGTTTTGTTCTTGATGAATTTTGGCATAGTATGCCCTAAAGACGTTTTAATCTTCTATTTTCACGACTTGGGACCATGAGAAAAAGACGAGACTGCCCCTCAATTTTTAAAAAAATTACAGTAGAATTCTATTTTTGGAGCTCACCATGACGTGGTGCAATCATGGTGAGTTACTGGAACTTGACCACTGTCGATTTGAACTTTACCGTGACACGACAGAGGACCCATCGCTATAGTCATCGCGACGCGGTGCAATCGCGTTGACCTTCTGTTTTCAAATTTTAAATACACCTCAAACCTCGTCTGAAAAGTCCAAAACTCCCCTGAAACATCATCTTTACACCCCTGAACATGAATCAACTCAAAAATCTACATCTCGGGGTCGGAAAGGTCGATTTAGAAATCATTAAAATTGAGGAGCTTAAAATATGACTAAGTCCTAACACGTAGGAAGATTTTTCATGTTATTAGCTATTTAAGCATATATGCTACTAAATATGGTATCAAGTCGGAAATGCTACGGGGCGTTACATTCTCTAATCCATTTTCTTCTAAAAGAATGTCATAGAAATTAAGGCGGAGAGAATATAAAAGGAAAAAAGAGAAACAATGAAAACCAAACATGAACCCCATTAGATTGACTTTTAGAAGAATCAAGAATTAATAAAGTGTTATCAAATTTATAAGCTTAGATGACTTGGTCAATTTGTATCATCACTTGTCAAATTGTATTTAAATTATCTAAACATGTTCACCAAATTTCAAATCATTCATTGACTTATTATACCAAAAGTTATTACCCCAATAATATTCTAGTCTAAGTAAATAATTATTGTTCCACTTGTGACCTTATTATACTATTTCAATGTTCTTTAAGATTTTTTTTTACGCAATATCGTCTTAAATTAGATATCTCACCTATGAAAATTTACTAAATATGTTACTCTCTTCGTTTCAGAATAAGTGAATTGTTGGGGTATTTATTGGTGTTTCAAAATAAGTGAATCATTAATTTTTTTTTCAAATTTACCCTTATGATTTGACAACCAATTAACTTTTAAAAAGGTATTGCAAGGTCAACTTTTTTTTTTTTTTTGGTAAAAATGGAAAGTTGTGTTAAATTTATGTTTTTAATGTTTTTTCCTTAATCTATGTGTCAAAATTCAACAATTCATTTATTATGAAACGGAGAAAGTATTATTTTTACTGTAATATAGTCTTAAAAATACTAAAAAGCTTGGTCCAGTACCGACAATTTGACAAGAAAATAAGAATGTTACATATATTAACTTTCCCAAACTACTTTTTTTTTTTAAAAAAAATACTAATATTTTCTTGGTCTACAGAATGTTGATTCTTTCTAGGAAATTGTACAAACTCATGTATATATATTTGTCTATATAAAACTAGAAAACCAAATTCATGGTATTTGGGTTGTTGTTCAACCCCCCACCCACGTAGTGTAGCATAAAGTTTGAATTTTTTTCATCTATATATATTCAACAAAATATGTAATCAACCATCACAAATTACATATTTTCATTCTACATGGATAAAGATTTCGATCTTGATTTAGCATT
>NW_025878232.1:0-2281 GCF_002878395.1 Capsicum annuum
TTGCGATTACAAAGTACGAGTGGAAGTTTCTAAAGTCGCAACCTTCGGATACTTTTAAAATTTGGTATTGTCGTTCCATCTCTTACGTTTAATTTTTATTTAGTGTATTAATTGTTGAATATTTAATTTTATTATATTTGTGTATTTTGAATTTTTTTAGTTTAATTTATATTATGGATAAATTAAGAAACCTCACTACTAAAGGTATTAAAAAAATTTATCTCAGAAGCGGTAGTGGTAGTAAAAAGCGAATGACTAGTGGTAGAGGTACTTCAAGTAGTAGATATACCCGTGTGCCTTCGCCTTCGGTACCGCTTGGTATACCTTTTGAGGAAGAAATAGGTGTAGGTGCTCACAATATGGATTATGTAGAAGCTCAGGAAAATTACGGTATAGAAGAAGAAAATAAAGTAGATGCGGTTAATTTAAACGAAGATGATGAAAATATTGGTGAGACACCCATGGTAGAAAATGCTAACATTAGATCTAAATCGGTTAATCTCCCTCCCCGTGCCCCAAGAGCTCGTAAAACAACTAGTATTGCATGACAATTTTTTGAACGTATATCAGATACTGAGGTGTAATATAATATTTGTCAATAAATATATAAGCATAAAAGTGAAGGAAAGCAAGGGGGTACGGGTACGTTAATAAGACATATAGGTGATGCTCACGAAAGAGAGTTAAATATTGCATGAGGTAGTGGGGATGTTGGTGGGACAACGCAAACTAGAATGGACCCAGCAACCGATTAGGTAATAAAGAAGTATAATAAATTGAGGGACCAAGAAGAAATAGCTAAAATGATAGTTATGGGTTGTTTGTCTTTTAGTTTTCCTTCTTCTGATGCCTTTATTCATTATATACAAGCAATTTATAATCCTATGTTTAATAGTATTCCTAGAAGTACTTGTCGGTCTGATATTTTTAGACTTCATTCACAATATTATTTTTATTTATCAACATTGTTAAAAAATATTCAATGTAGATTGTCCCTAACTTCTGATCTTGGTCGTGCTGTAAATAAAAATAATTATTTAACCGTTACTTATCAGTGGATGGATATTAATTTCGTGATGCAAAAACGTATTCTTGTTTTTTTATATGATGAAGATCATAAACATACTAGAGATTTTATTGCTGATTCTATTGTTAAATTTACCAAATTTTATGGTATTGAAAATAAAATCTTATGTATTGCTTTTGATAATGCTTCTAACAACAAGACTTCTATAACAAAGTTAAAATCTAAGCTATCTCTGCCGTTACCTGAATTTTTTCATATTAAGTGTGCATGTCATATATATAATTTAATTGTAAAAGATGGTCTTGAGTTTTTTGAGCTTTATATTGAAAAAATCCATCTTGCTATTGGTTTTATTCAAGGAAATAATCGAAGAAAAAAAATTAGAGAATTTAAAGTTAAATGCCAAGAAAATGGACTTGCACCGATATTGATGCATGAAGAAATTGATATTAGATGGAATTCTACGTATGATTTTTTAAAAACTTGTTATAAATATAGAGTTCCTATTACACTAGCTTTTAACCAATATTGTGGTTCATTTGCTGATTCTGCTGATTGCATGCTACATAATTCTGATTGGGTTGTCATTAATGATCTTGTTATGTTTTGAGAAAAATTTTATGTAGCTACGGTTGAATTTTTCGGTACTTATTATCCTACTGTTTGTAATATTTTGGCATATATAGCGATATTTCTAGTTTGCTCAAAGAATATAAAAATAAAGAAGGTTATAAAGAAGTTGTTGGTGTCATGTTTACTAAATTTAAAAAATATTTTTTCTCGATTTTCCCTATTTACTTGGTTGGTGCTATGCTAAATCCGTGCATGAAATATAATACTATGTGCCACTTTAGTACTATTATTTATGCTAACTTAGAAATAAATACTAACAATGATTCTGAACAAGTACAACCTGATTTGTGGACGGCTATGGGTGATGCGAATGAATACATAGAAAAATTACATAATCACTATGTTGATTTAGTTGATTTAGCCGTACCATAAATATCATTCCAACTATCGCTCCTCATCCTCCCGAGGAGCCATCATCTTCTAAAAGGCCGGCACATAGTGGTTTTTTTGATTCCTTTTATGATTTACCTTGCTGGAACAGTGTTGATGAGAGAGCTTACATATCAACTTATCGAGAAGAGCTAAAATATTATCTTCGGTCCCTACCAGAGGATCGCAGACGATGGATAAACACGTTGGATTGGTGGAGGAGTAATAAAACACAATATCCTGTGCTTTTCA
>NW_025878233.1:0-4236 GCF_002878395.1 Capsicum annuum
TCCCATTTCTTTTTTCACAGGTAAAAAATTATGAAGAAACAGAGAAACTTGAGTCAACTACTCTTCTAGGAATGAAATATGGACTGAATAAAACCCTAAATTTTGGTATTTCTACATTTTTTCTTCTCGTTGTCGTACTGTTGATTCAAATTTGTTGGTGATTTTTTGTCACAGTTGATGTTCTTAGTGTGTATGTGTCTGTGTGATATGTTAGTGTTGCTAGGTTGATTTGTTGTTTGTCTTGGTAGAAATGGTATTGCAACAGTTGAAACATCTGATGTAATAGATGAAACATATGTTGCAACAGATGAAAATCTGATGCAACAGATTAAAAATCTGATGCAACTATGAAAATCTGATGCAACAGGTGAATAATCTAACAGATCATTCATCTGTTGCGACAGACGACTCTTCTGTTTGGAAGAAATCTAAACAATATTGATCCAACAGATAACTGATTAGTGATCTATTTTTATTTTTTCCAATGGTTTAATCTTCATTTTACAATAGATTAGGACTGTTTTTATTCTTTCCAACGATTTACTCATACAGGTCGGTTATCTATTACAATAGATAGCATACCTGGTGCAACAGATTAGTGATCTGTTTTTATTCTTTCCAATGGTTTACTCATCCGTTACAACAGGTCGGTTAGATGTTGCAGCAGATAAAATACCTGGTGCAACAGATTAGTGATATGTTTTTATGGTTTCCAACGGATTACTCATCCATTGCAACAGTTCAATTAGGTGTTGCATTAGATAAAATACCAGGTGCAATAGATAGTGATATTTTTATGGTTCTCACGTATTACTCATCCGTTGCAACAGGTCAGTTATATGTTGCAACAGATAACATACCGGGTGCAACAGATTAGCTGTCTGTTGGAACTGTTATATTACTGTTATGCATTAATCAATTATAATCTATGTTATGTTCCTGTTAATTTAAGATAACATGGCTCCCAAAAGAAAAGAAATTGAATCAAGTCCAAGTAAAGGAACAAATGCAGCAGCTCAGCTACATCCACCACTCTATGAGCTTGCTTTACAAGCGTTATCTCAATCAGGAGCAGAAGATAATGAACACGGGCAGGAGGAATCTTTCAAAAGAGATAATCCAAATGCTAATAGCCCTTCCATCGAAGAGTTGGTCAAAACCTTCAGCACTGATCATTATCCTGTGAGAATGTAGTGCGATGGTGCCACAGATTTAATGGGTGATCTTGTGGTTAAGTCAGTTATGGGAAAATCTTTCGACGCCTTCAGAAAAATATTTCGAGAATAAAAATTGGATTTTTATTTCAGAGAAAGATGCTTTGGGCAATATTTTGATTTGTCGGAGGACAACAATGCTCATTTCCAGATGAAAATGGTATATGATCTTCCCAAGCGCAGTTTTATGTATGAAAATAAAGATAAGATGGATGAGGTGTGGATAAATTATTGTGGCATGCCTGTTTGTTTTGGTTGGGAGGAGTTTGTCATAGTTACCAGACTAAAATGTTATCCTCTTTCTCTTTCTCAAGTTATACCTACTCTGACCCACAAAAAAGCACCCCGCACACCCAAAAAAGGAAAAGGCAAGTCGAGTAATCGTGATGACTTGGTGTCCATTGTTGGTCCAAGCTTCAAAAACAAAAATCTGATTGAAGCGTTGAAAGGTAAAGGACTTTCAAAGAAGCACAATCAATCATTGTGCTTGGTTTGATTTGTACATAATGTTCTTTGGGAGAGAGACGTTAACAACAATATAAGCCTCGATTTAATAAATCTCTCCGAGGATCTTGAGGCATTTAATAGCTATCCTTGGGGTTATGAAAGCTTCAAAATGACTGTCGAATATTTGTTGACTCTGTTAACGCCAAAAACAGTCAACTTATATGGTTTTCTATGGGCCTTCATGGTAAATATTTCTTTTATCATGATATGATTCATCATTTTTTATTCAATAATGCTTTTGATTTATTGGCGTTATGCTATAGTCTTGGGCATTTGAAGCCATTCCGTATTTGAGACAATAAGTGAACTACCATGAAGAAATTTCCTGTCTAAGAATTTTAAGATGGTTGTCGGCCAAAACCAATAAAAATGCAAAATTTCTTGATCTTTTCAATCCCCCTAAGGAAGCAGTAAGTCCAATTCTAATCAAGCTTTTGTTCTAATTAATGATTAAATATTTCATCATAATTCTTAATATATGTACCGATTTATTTTAGATTGTCCATCAGTGGCTTGTTCCAACTAACCGAGATTTGAAGATGTCATTTTTTCTTACTTTACGGTCTGTGCAAACTTTATCAGATCCTAAAGTCGTTGATGGAATAAAAATGGAAGTGTTTAGAGCAACAACCATCACAAGAAAAACAATTTTGGAGGGTGGGGCTAATGATGCTCCTCTTACAATTTTTGAAACAACAAGCCATTATGATTATGATCATAGTGGTTGTATAGATTTTTCTCCAGATTTTGCCGCATCTAGAGAATGTTCTTCATGCAAATGTCAAGACTGCAAGGCAAAACACGATGGAGTGATTCATGCTATTAATACACTAACTACTTCTATAAAGGAAATGATATCTAAGAGGGGTGTCATTCCATCAGAGAGGATTTCATATCCAGACACTCCACTAGAGATCAAAGCGGCTAAGAGGAAAAGGAAAGACACTTCCAAGGCATCATAAATCATCAAAAAATGTAAGATTGCAATGCCTCTGTCTTTGTCTTGCATCGATGTTTAGTGTGCAAGGTCCACAGAAGAGCAGCATGAGCTGAAGAAGGTGAATGTACATCATCTGTTCCAAAAAATAAACAAGCACATATCTGTTTCAACATATGATACATCTGCTGAAAATTATCAAACAGATGTATACATCTGTTGCAACTGTTGTCTAACCTGTTGCATCAGATTCGTTATCTGTTTCAACAGATGAGTCCAATAGATGGGTCATCTGTTCAAAATTATCGTACTGCTCTGATTTACCTGTTCGAATTTGTCCCAACAGATAATGGAATACATCCGATGCAACATAAGAATCATATGTTGCAGCAGATGGAAAATCTATTGTATATCTCTACTTAGCATTGACAATTCTAGCTTTCCAGGTGGATGTCACAGCTACTGTCGAAGAGCATAATATGACAGTTGATAATCCATCAACTGCTTCCAAAGATAAAGAAAAAGTGGAGCCTGTCAGTTTGGGAGAACGAAAGAATTACCCATTTGAAGGGTTCAAAATCTCGGATAAGGCTCTAAAAATACTAACACAGTTGATCAACGACTATTCAAAATGGATTGTCGATGGGCTGTTAAAGCATCATGCCGGCAGATACATAAATCAATTTTATGGATATTGGTTTATACAATTCTTGTTGTAAGAACCTGAAATTAACACATATAAATCATCATGTAGAAAATAAAATGATGAGTGCTACAAAGTGAACGAATCGATTCTTGGTTTTGATATGTTCGACTTTGTTGTTGCACATCCCGGAATAGGTTTGTACTGATTGGTCGACGATTGAAGCATACCGGAAAAAAATGGCTAATCCATTTGATGTATAATATGTTGACGGAATTGCTCAACAAACCATTGGTAGCCTATAAGTTTAAGTGTCATGATTTAGTTTCATTTCACAAATTTCACAACGCTTGCATGAACTGCAAGATATGGATTATCTACTTTTTATAATGGGGATTGCGGTCCTTTTGTTGCCACCTATGCCGAGTATTTGAGTGATAGATTACAAGTACCAAATGATGGACTTGATGTCAGATTACTTTGCAAAAGATATCCTACTCTTTTATAGAAATATGAAGAAGCAAAAGCTCAAAAGCCGTACGCAACTAACGTTAAAGATCCACGACAACCAAAGCTGAATTCCATAGCACTGGATGAAGAACAACTTGTCCATATTGATTAGATCTTTATAGCTTGAGTCTGTCAATGTAATAACCTATCCTTCTTGGTTTAACTTGTTGATTTATTTGTAGAGTAGATCGTTTGTACTCAAAATGATTTTTTTTACATTTCATTTATTTGTTGAGTTATTTTATGTAATTTCTGAAGGCTTTGATTTATTTTATTGTCTATGAATATAATTAATTCTAAATTTTGAACATGTTAATTGAAATGGAGTACTAGATTCAAATATCGCAATAGATAATACATCTGCTGCAACAGACGACATATCTTATCAGACAGATTTAGACATATGTTGCATCTCATGTTGCAAC
>NW_025878234.1:0-5636 GCF_002878395.1 Capsicum annuum
CATTATTATATTAGTAATAGTATTTAGGCGAAATAGTCTATTGAACGCTTGTTCTTATTCGAGTTTGTAAAGTAAACACTTTTATTTAGTTTTTTGTCATTTGAATCCCTCAATTCATCAAAATACAAAAAAAAAAAAAAATTGTAAAGATACATAATTAACTCTCGATGCATTTTTATTCAATTTTGAATCTGTCGAGATACATAATATATTTAATGAAAATTTATTTTTTTCTTTGTAAAGATACATAATTAGCTCTCGATATATTTTTAAAAAATTTGAATCTATCGAGATGTATAATTAGCTTCCGATAAATTCAACGAAGATACATAATTAGTTGAAATTTTTATAATTACTTTGTAAGAGTGAAAATTTATATAAATATGATAAGTTAAGGAGTATATTTATGTTATTTTTCATTCAATATTAGAGTATACATATGCGCATATCGCATCCTTCTTAGACTTCAAAAATGTGATTGAAAAAGCTTATATAGGAGCTAAAATATAAATGAGTAATTGAAGTGTTAGAACATGCACAACGAAAGCAATAATTCTACAGGATCAATAACTTACATAATATCTAGATAACATAACCAAAATGAGAATCAGAAAACTTGCCTCTTGAAGCATTCACAAAACTCGTTCAACGATTTGCTTTCCAGGACTGCGGTCTTCTACCAAAATCGAATTAATCTTTTTTCAATCAACACTTGAGTGACAAGTGATTATTTTTTCAGAAAAAAAGATCATGATGAATCAAAAAATCAGACCCTATTTCTTTCCAATCTTTAATGCAGAGCGGAAGATAAAGGGGCAAAACGTTTTTGCCCTTATTGTTGCAATTATGCCCTTAAACGTTTTTGCCTTTATTATGAGTTTCATACCCAAAACGCTTTTTAGCCTTAATGCAGTCATTAAACCTGATTTTTTCCTTATCAATAGAAGACCAACAATTAAAATAAGATCACTTCTTTTATAAAGTTTTTCCTTTCTTTCCAAAATAATTAATTAATCCGGCATGGTAGGGACCGCAGATTTATTAAGTAAGGCTTCCAATTATGATATTAATTCGGTGATAAAAAAATTATCATATCATAATAAATTATAAATTATTCCACTTAAAATATGTAATTGCACTCCTCGATTTAAGTCTACCATTAAATACTATTTAATTGCATCTTATTTAACTCCCTATGTTAGAATTACCGACACCAATCAATTAAATTAAATTCTCTGAAAAATTTAATTCATTAATCAATGTAATCCTTTATTTATAATGCTTAACTTGTTTCACGTGACGGATACAAAATCCACTTGCAGTTTTCTCATGTGAAAACTTATAAGCAACCATAAAGAGGTGTCTTCTATCTCAAGTTCGAGACATGGTTCTATCAACTAACTAACATTTCACTAAGTGATTCGTCATCATCCAACCTATCAGGAATATGTTGACTCACAAAAGAGTTTCACCTTTTAATAGATTAAACGATAAAACAAACCACATAGATCATAACAATTATATCAAGATTAAGAGTATAAGTACATGTAATGGTATAGAGAAATTGTTTATTAATATTCAAAACATAAACGAATATCTCTAATTGGTTTGTTCAATACATACGAAATGTACTAGCACAAGAAGTTGGAATATTACCACTCCCATAATTAAGATCAAATTATATTTAATCTTGTGCTACAATCGTCAAGATGTTTGTCCTACCTCATCTTTGATTGTGAACATTAATTTATTACTTACGAGAACCGACAATTTTAATCTTCCGTGCATAAGTTAGAATACTCCATACACAAAATTGTCTACTATATAAGCAAAGAACACACATGTTAATACAATGATCTATTCAAATAAAGATTTTATTAATATAATAAATAGTCTTTACATGGGATGAAAATATAATACTATAACACAAACTACATGGTTAATAGTATATCCTAACAATCTCCCACTTAGACTTATAATCACGAATGCACAATTTTAACACTCATTTCTTCCACATGCTTATCAAAAGCCTTCTGGGTTAAGCCCTTTGCAAATGGGTCCGCCAAATTGTTCTTTGACTCAATCTTCAAAACTCTCACATCACCCTTTTGAGTTACATCCCGAATCAAGTGATATTTCCTCTCAATATGCTTACTTCTTTTATGGCTTCGTGGTTCTTTTGAATTTGTAACTGCGTCACTATTGTCACAGTAAAATGGTAGTGGTGTTTGCACTGAAGGAACAACTCCAAACTCTTTCAGAAAGTTATCGAGCCAAACAGCCTTTTTATCTGCCTCAGAGGCAGCTATATATTCGGCTTTCACCTCTTAAAGTAAACACATATCTTGAGGCCAATTTTCTAGAATCTTTATCCGACTGAAAATTTGAATCAGTATACCCAATAGGTATAAGATCCCCAGAGTGAAAAACAAGCATGTAATCCCTAGTCCTTTTAAGGTACTTGATTATATGCTTAACCACAGTCCAATGTTCTTGCCCAGGATTAGACTAAAATCTGCTAACCATGCCAGCAGCAAAGCAGATATCTAGTCTAGTGCACAACATAGCATACGTGAGTCTCCCTACAGCAGAAGCATAAGGGACTGCCTTCATTATCTCTATCTCATCGGTCGTTTTGGGCGACTGATCTTTTGATAGAGTAATTCCATGCCTAAAAGGAAGGAATTCCTTTTTGAAATTTTGCATGCTAAATCTTGCAAGAATAGTATCAATATAAAGTATTTAAGATAAGCCTAATATCCTTTGTTTGCGATCTCGCATAAGCTTGATCCTGAGGATATGAGCTGCTTCTCCCAAGTCTTTCATATCAAAATGCAAGGACAACCACTCCTTAACAGAATTCAATATGCTCACATTATTTCCTATGAGCAAAATGTCATCCACGTACAGAATAAAAAATGCTACTCTGTCTCTGTCCCATTTTTTATAGACGCATGACTCATTTTCACATTGATCAAAATCGAAGGTCTTAATTGAATTGTCAAAACAAGTATTCCATGCTCTAGATACTTGTTTCAAACCATAAATGGATGTCTTAAGTTTACAAAACTTATGTTCATTACCACTTTCTATGAAACCTTCTGGTTGTGCCATTTAAATGCACTCATCAAAACTTCTATTTAGGAAAGTCGTCTTGACATCCATTTGCCAAATATCATAATCATTATGAGTCACAATGGATAAGAGAATCCTAATGGATTTAAGCATAGCTACCGGCGAAAAAGTTTCCTCATAGTCAATTCACTCTTTTTGAGTAAACCCTTTCGCAACAAGCTTAGCCTTAAAAGTTTGTACTTTTCCATCCACGCCTCTCTTTTTCTTATAGATCCATCTACAGCCAATGGGATTGACTCACGCAGGTGGTTCTACAAGTTTTCAAACTTGATTGGAATACATAGACTCCATTTCAGATTTCAAAGCAGCAAACCACATTTTAGCATCTTTATCATGTAGTGCTTTGGCGTAATTAAGAGATTCTGTATTAGGCTCCTCAGGGATTCTATCGTACGATTCTCCCAAGAGTGCAAACCCTTAAGGTTTTCTAATAATTCTCCCACTACGATGACTAGTCACTACAAGATCTGCTATATTTGAAACTTAATTTTGAACACCCTGAATGTCTTCCTGCATTATAACAGGTTCCTCGACATTATCCTAAATGTTTTCCTCCACAATTGCAGGCTGCTTGACGTTACCCCCACTACTTTAAGGCATTGTAATGTCAAGTGTTTGCTCTTGTGCAACCTCTTGCCTATTGACATTTCTCCCACTACGTGGATGTAGTGGTATGTCAATAACGATTTGCAAAAATTGTTTGTGTTTCATTATTTGTTATTCTATTGCTCAATTCCTATAAAACAATTTCACTTTTAGGAACATGGTTCATTAAATAAACCTCTTCAAGAAATCTGGTATTTGTCGAAATAATTACTTTTTGTTCCTTAGGACAATAAAATAAACCCCCTTTTGTCCCTTTGGATATCCAATAAAAACGCACACTTATGTCCTAGATTTCAATTTATCAGTTTTTCCTTTTAGCACATGTGCTGCATAACCCCAAACATAAATATGTCGTAGATTAGGCTTGCGCCCACTCCACAATTTAGATGGGGTTTAAGGTACTGATTTTGAAGGAACCAAGTTCAGAATATAATTTACAGTTTTTAAAGTATAACCCCAAAATAAAAAGGACAAATTTGAATAACTTAACATTGATCTAACCATTTCCATAAGAGTTCTATTTCATCTTTCTGCCACACCATTTTGTTGTGGTGTTCCTAAAGCAGAATATTGAGATGTAATTCATGATTCTGATAAGTATTTAATGAATTTCGCAGAAAGGTATTCACTACCACGATCAGATCATAATTTATGAATATGTTTGTTATGTCGCTTTTCCATTTTCATCTTAAATTCTTTGAATTTTTCAAAGCATTTAGATTTACGGCATAACCAATAAATGTATCCATATTTTGAGTAATCATCTGTGAAAGTTACAAAATACTCAAAACCACCTCTTGTTTGTACATTCATAGGACAACACAAATCAGTATGAATTAATTCCAACTTATTACCGGCTCTATTTTCTGTGGAAGAAAATGGTCTCTTGGTCATTTTACTTTCTAAACAAGACTCACAAGTTGGAAGTGCCTCCACTTTCAATGAACTCAAAGGTCCATCAGAAACCAATCGTGAGATCTTATTTATATTAATATGACCTAGACGTAAGTGCCATAAGTATGTTTCACTCAATTCCAAAATACGTTTTCTTTTATGTGTCTGATCAACATTATTAAGTTTCATTGTTTGTAGCATATTATGAAAAATATCAATACAAACAAATCATATATTCTAGGAGCAGAAATAATAAAATACTTATTAAACTTAATAATTGCACAATTATTAGCAAAATAAATATTGTAACCAACATCCATTATTCTTGAAACTAAAAGTAAATTGCTTCTTATAGAAGGTACATAAAGAACATTATTCAGTCTTAAAACTCTAGAACTACTAAACAAAATGGAAATATTTCCTATGGCTAAGGCTGGTTCTGGTTCCCCATTTGCTTAAAACACGTTCAGTTCATTTTCATATAGATGTCGTGTTTCCTGAAACCCTTGCAATGAAGTGCAGATATGATTAGTGGCTCCCAAATCTATAGCAAAAAATTGGGTAGAAACAACCACTAAAATGTTTCAACGACATATGAAAAAGATGTACCTTGTTTCTGTATCTTAGCTATTGTAACACCCCGTATTCAAGTACGTGTATTGGCGTATTCAAGTACGTGCATTGGTCTTATTTATATGGAATTAACTTTTTTTATTTTATTTATACCAGAATTGCCCGTCGATGGTTTCATGCGAAGGTTATTGAATAAGCTTTCCAACGATATAAAGATTTTCAAAAACGGATAGGTTTCGAATATAATCGAGCACGTTCAAAACTATAAAATGGTGGCCGGGATATTTGGGAATAGTAAATGTGCAGGAAAATTTCCTGCACACAAACTACTGAGGCCAGCCGAATTTTTGGGTCAACTTCGTACAATCATAACTCCCTTAATATAATGAACTGGGAGAGCTGCGACCTATGAAAAGAAAGATCTTTAA
>NW_025878235.1:0-4473 GCF_002878395.1 Capsicum annuum
TTTTATTCTACTCCATATTATTCACTGTATGAATTTTTATAATAAATGAAATCATGTACGAATCTATATTAATGATACATTATTTAGCATGAATATTTGATTATATGAATCTTTTATCAACATATATTATAGTGTTAATTTATCATATATTTATATATCTGTTTAGTGAATATGTCAGAATTTGAATATTTGTGTTGAAGTACTGTATCCACCATCACAGAACATATACAGAGAATGCACTGCAATTAGTGAGGAAAATATATCAGTAAAATAATATGAGCACTGTTATAATTTCACTCACAGATAACATACACAAAATGTCACTGACTACTCCATTGATATCATTAACAAAGGCATTTTGAATATATCTGATCGGAATAATATATATAGCAGCACAGTACACGCATTCACACAAAGACAAGGAGAAATCAGTGAGAGGAGAAAGGAGAGAAATGACGAAAAGAAGAGAGATCGAGATAGAGTAATCAGAAAAGAATAAGATTCACAGTTTATAAATTTTTCGGTGATAAACTCACCGAAAACTGACCAAAAATTCACTTAAGACCAACTGACTTTCCCCACCGGCGAGACAACTCACCGAAAACCGCTAGAACCACCCCAAACCCCACAATTGCGCCGTCGTTATACCTCTCTCCCTCCGTCGTCAAAATTTGGCGCAATAGCGCCTTTTCTCACCCACCGGCGCCGCTCCCTTCCTTCTCCCCTTTCCCGTCGCCAACTAGTGACTCCCCTTCACCAGATCTACCGCTGCACCACCATAGCTGGCGAAAACCAGCCGGCCAGCAACCCCAAAATCATGGCAAAGTCGGCCGGCAAAGCCCATCAACGCTGCTGCCTCCCTTTTCTTCCTCTTTTCCCGTTCACTATCATCTTCGCCTCAACCGGAGAAATCACTTCCGGTAGAATTGCAAAAAAGAGAAAACTAACTGCCAAATTACATATTTTCCCATCCCAAGTTTAGGATTGTATTTATTGAAGAATAAAATCAGGGATTATAATAAATTTTAATAATAATAAAGTTAGTTTTGTGTATTTCTAAATAGTATTATTTATTATTATTATTATTATTATTATTATTATTATTATTTTCGTTATTATTATTATTATTTTATTTAATTGTCATTAATATGATTTTGAGAATTATTTTTGTTAAATCAATTAATTAATCACCCTAAATGAATTTTGTTCAAATTTATTAAAAATTAAGTAGCATTTCAAATATATAAATTATTATAAATTTACAAAAAAAAAAATTAAATCAATGTTTTAGCATTAGACAAATTTTAGACATGTTTAAAATATCCGTCTCAATTAAGAATGCGGCATACGTATCTTTCGAGACATTTTAAAATTCAAGGATACAATAATGCACCTCGACAAATATTTTTTTAAAATTAATTTTTCACGGAATTAATATGAGAGTTTTAGATAAAATTTTAGTATAATAAAATGAGCGATTTTAGGTCTTAACATAATTTATCAAAATAATTTAATTCAAGATAAGTCAATAAAAGCGACCATGCTAGAACCACGGGACTCGAGGGGTGCCTCACACCTTCCCCTTGGTCAATAGAATTTCTTATCCGGTCTTTTGTTTTTCGCAGACTAACAAAGAGTCATTTCCTTTTGATTAGGGATTCAATAAGGTGACTTGGAACATCATAACTCAATTCCAAGTGGTGACTCTGAAAATGATAAAAATTAATTCCTATTCAATACCGTCATTTTAATTGGAAAAACCCTTCGACTTCGGCGCCTCGAGCGAAGGTGTGACAGTGAGTGAAAAAATATTTTTTTTAGAAAATACCACTAACTATTATTTTTTTATTGCAACCAAACACGGGAAAAATAGGAAAACATTTTTCAGAAAATATTTTTCATCATACCAAACACACCCAGTGTTCGATATCCGTATTGGAGTTCCAATTAATTCGGACCGCACATCGCGGGTTCATTCTGGGATAACGTTCCCAACAAGATTTTCTTTGTACCGAGGGCTCGAACCTGAGACCTCTAATTAAGGTTAGAGCAGTCTCACCACAACCCATGTTGGTGGGGCCCGACAAACTTGCATAAAAGATTCAAAACCAAGATAAATTTTTTTTTATCAATAATAAATAATAATTTTAATTAAATAAAACATCAAAATTTGCACACTACAAAAATAATTTATATTTAATAACATCACTTCACGCAATGGATTACATCATAATAAAGTTGACAAGCCGCCTAATAGCTGTAACATTAATAATTTATTATTTAAAATTGCCCTACTAATAATTAAAATATTTACCAATGTACCTAGCTAATTAATCTAGCTACATTCAATCCAATATTAATTAATCCTTCTAGTATTATCACAGTAATTATAATAATGTAATATTGACTCTTTCATTAATTTGAAAAAAAATAAACTCTAGCAAATATTATAAGAACTGTACGAACGAGTACAAATTGAGTACAGATGTAGACATGCATTTTTTAAATTTCATATTTGAAAGCATATATGATATTTCATTCGTTTCAATTTAAGCGTCTTACGTAATTCAATACGAAATATAAAATAGCAAAAAAAGAAAATTAAATCTTGCGGTCGATGTGTTTAGTCTTTTATATCTTATGGTCTTAAACTTTTAATGTAGAATATTAGAATTTAAAATTTTACTACAGATTGAAAGATACACTTTTTTTTAAACTAATCATAAAGGAAAGTAAGATGCTTATATTGGAATGACGAAAGTACCATTTATTAAACTTATCTCCTATAATATAAAAAACAAAAAAAAAAAATCTATACAATACATATATGGTTGTTTAATGTCTAGAAAACTATATTTTATAATCTTTCATAAATGTGAGATTAGTTATATCGTCTTTTCATCAGAAATTTGTTTTTAAAATGTTATAACATAAGGTATTTTATAAAAATAACATATGATATATTTGCATAGGCTCTTTTTAATTCAAGTTGTAAATGAATATAACATAACATTTTTCTTATCATGAATAACATTATAACAGCAGCAGCAAGCCGGCAACAACAAAACAACCACACAAATAATAATGATAAGTATTAATCTATAATAAACTTTTAACTATAATAATCATATTTATTGTGAAATCAATTTCATATTATCTTATATAATATGTTTTTTTATAATAATATTTTGTTATAGCAATATAGAAATATTAAAACAGATAATATTAAGGAAAAATTACATAAGTCAATACCTTAACTTTTCTATATTACTTTAAATACCATCTTATTAAATATATTACAAAAATCCCTTTTAACTCATAAAACCCTAATATTTGCTGATACATTACAACTCACCCTATTTTTGTGCCTCCTGCTCCTTAAAACTCGCCCAAAATCATGATAAAATATCTGACAAATTTATCAATTCAACAACTACAATCGTGTTATCAACTTATCATCCACTACTTCAACATATTCAAACTTCAACTTCCAATTACAACCTCCATTAACTTTTTTCCTCAAATTTATTTGGAGGTTAATTTATTTTCATAACTTTTTTTACAAATTTGTTAATTTGTTTTCAAATTTACAATCGTAATTAACTTTTTTCAAATTTTCAAATTCTCCATTAACAATCGTGTTAATTTGTTTTCAAATTTACAATTTTCATTAACCTTTTTCTTCAAATTTATCCGAATATGAAGACGAAATTACGGGAGGCTACTGGTGGTAGTCATAAAGTCTATTGTTGTATCTACAAAGTAGAAAAGAAAGCAAGTTACAAAAAAAAACCATTTATCAAAGGGATGAATTACATGTTTTGAAGTGAATCCGATACATAAGTTTAATGCACCGAAACATTGCATGCTTTACAATACATACTGAAATTTACATGTGATTTAGGTTCTTTTTTAATATCTGATACATTCACTTTACTGAGTTTGATAAATAGTTCTAAGGTTTCTGATACATAAGAGACATTGCAGGTTTTCTGATACATACTAATATTTATATATGTTTTGGTTCTTGTAAACCTGATACATTAATATGCCGAGTACATATATCTTATTTTAACGACATATTGCATTATTTTATGATACATAATAAGAAATTGCATGTAATTTGAGTTAGTTTACACTTGATACATTCAACATACTTATTAGGGATAATACCCACGAAAATACTTGAACTTTAACCAAATTTCTAGTTGAGCATATTGAACTTTGCGGGGGGTCCTATTACACACCTATACTTTTTTAAGTGGAATTAATCCTCCCCTATAAAGTTATACCTAGTTTTGACGTCGGGATGTGTGGTACACGCGCTGTTTCTTCTCCATTTTATCACTTTTCAATATTTTTTCACCATTATAACCATATTAAAGATTCCACGACTCAAAATCCTCCTACAAATCAAATTCCAAATAATTCCAGTCCATTCCAACTCAAATTTCAAATTCAAATTGAAAACTT
>NW_025878236.1:0-2967 GCF_002878395.1 Capsicum annuum
CAAAACAAATATTTGCTAGATGGCAAGCTCTCCTATCTAGCTTTGATTTTCAAATTGAATTTATTAAAGGAGAAAATAATTCCCTTCCCAATTTTCTAACAAGAGAATTCTTACAGGGCCAAAATGCGACCCACCACGCTGGGGAAAATCCCAGTAGGAAGCAAGCAAGAGCAGACAAGAATGGCTAGACCATTCGATCCTCCCTCAGCCTCAGCCTTAACAAATCCTTTAAGACCATCAGTCCCTCAGAGGCCTACACTAAAAACGGAACTTCAGTCACCGTTCCAAAACAAATATGCAGCTTTGGCAGAATTTCCAAAGCTCCCTCCACTAATGCCGAGTAAATTGGTAGACTTAAAGACAAATAAGCCTTTTGATAAAGGGCAATCGGCAAGTTCATCTATCCAATCCAAACAAAGTTACACTATGAAGGCTCCTGAAACCTTTGCACAAGCCGTAGATCCCACAGTGGTTAAAACGATACCAACCCCTCCCATTAGAGAAGAATTCAAATTCGTTACCACACAGGTAATGCCAATCATTGCATTAGACAAAGAGTATGAAGGATATCCATTAGACCAGCTAATCAAGCCGGTTTATAATGATAAAAATTTCGTGGATACTGAAAATCCCCTCAAAATAAGGAGATATTATGAAGCTATCCTCGTCGACACTGATTCTATCGAGGTCGAGCATTCTATGAACGAGCGAAATCTAGAGTACATCGATTATTCTAGGTTCACTATTAAAAGGGTATTAACCCCTTTCAACTGGTTTGCAGATCACCTGCATACACCAATCGCACTATCCATGCCTCACAGGCCACAAACATATAATTGGTACGACTATAAGTCGGCATGGTTTAATTTTTTATATGTCAGGCCAGGTCACACCTGGTTTATTAAATATTGTCCAGCAATAGTAGATGCCATTATTCCTAGATGGTTTTATGAATGGTGGATATATTTTGGAGGAATCAAAGAAATCCTTCCCCAATAATTCATTAATTGTTTCATGGATTTCTGTACAAAAGAAGGGTGTGTAACCCTCCCAGAGCACATTCAAATGTGCAAATTCCTTATCAAAAAGCGAGTTTCCTATATCATTTCCTGGAATTTTGCTAAAGGGGAACAAGACCGAATAAAATATTTATCCAAAGAGATAAAAGTCAAAGGATGGACTCCCAAGCCAGCAGCACCAAAAACTCCAGACAAGGAGAAAATAGCCACTTCCTCAAACACTGCTTCACACAATAAGAAGGCCCTCAAGGAAAAATTAAAGAAGGCTTTACAAGATATAGAAAGCGAAGAAACTAATGAAGAAGAAGTACTACAACTTCTAGAAGAAGCTTTAGGAGCTTAGAAATCCTCAACAATCTCACCTGCAAAGACCTACCAGACTTTCAATGGTACAAAGATACCTTCTTAGTAAAGGTCATGATTCGACCGATTCTTAATGTCATCAGTGAAGTAGTTGTCCCACTAATATTTATCATGCCAGTGAAGCCTGATACGATCATGGTAGCTGCTTCCTTATCCGTGGCTCCTCTAATTTTGTAAGCCGTGATGGATACACCCATTTCATGGAGTTTGTTGTAGATTTGGTGTTCAGCCAAACCATCAACATTCCATTCAGTTATTCCTCTACCATCATGGTTGAAAGTTGAGAGGTAGGGATTTTCTTCAAACTGGATATCTGGAGGAGAGGGTTTTTTATAATAGTTTTTCTTAGTGGAAAAATGGTCACTGGTGAGTTTAGAAAGAGAGTTTTTCTGGTTGCTAGACTCTGCTTTCTCAGAGATTTTAAACTTAGAAAGTTTTTCGTTGATTTGTTCCAAGATTTTTCCTAAGACTTTGAAGTCATCACTGATATTAGGGAATTTCTCCTTTTGGAATTCAAGGATCTTAAAGATGGGGTTGGCTATAGGATTAGAACTTGGAGTCCCTTTCTCAGGAGAGGGGGAACTAAAAGGAAGTATCGAGTTTTTAGTATCTCCTATTTGCTGGGAGATAGTGTGAAGGACCTGATTAGTATAGTTGTTTTGTTCAACTATCCTATCGAGGTCTCTATTGATAGGTGCCGATAGAGGTCTATCATGTTTTTTCTTGAAGGGTGAAGCATTGAGGACTTCATTGTAATGAGGATTTTTTATCCCTTCGAGAGGAGGAGTAACGGATTCAATTATCTTGTTATTCTGAGTATACCATTTGTTAATGATAACGTTGAGGGATTCATTTTGGTTTTCCATTCTTCCGGTGAACTCAAACCATCGGAAGAATTCTATGTCACATCGGAGTCTTTTCATATCGGCTATCCATAGCCGACCTAACTCCTTTTGTTGTTATTTAGAGTAGGTACTGGTGTACCATTTCCTTTTTATAGCATCCTTAGGGAGGTACCAGCGGACTTCAAGAGCTTTAAGGTCTGGTGTGTACTCTTCATCAGATTTGATAACGAGTAGGCTGGGGTCAGTCCTAATTTTCTGACGGGATATGGTAGGGGAAGATTCCATATCTGAGGCTGTAGGACTGCCTGGATCATAAGGATTTTCAGGTTCTAGGGACTCATGGACCCTGGTGGATTGCTGATAATAAACTTTTGGGACAGGACCAGAGAAGTCGACTCCTCTTACTTTGCCCTTGTCATTGTTATTATCATTTTCGTCACTTCCCTCCTGGGTTTTGGAGGTGGAAGCTCTATGCGAGCCAGACCGTCGAAATGAAGAGTTACGAGGAGTGTCGAAGCCGAGGAATTTTAAATCAATCGAGCCATCAGGATGCTGAATAACTCATTGTATTTGAGATTTTTCAAGATAGGTACGAAGGGGTTGGGTGATAGCATCAAATTGCCATTCATTACTATGGATGACTTCATCCCAAGCCAAGGGCTTGGGGACAAAGACATTGGTTCTGTCTTTATTGGCCTCCATGAGTGTGGTGACACCCCGAGGACTTGTGAATCTAGCGT
>NW_025878237.1:0-5178 GCF_002878395.1 Capsicum annuum
AGGAATTACATGGGGTTAAGTGTTGATTAATTCTCTGTTGGAACTATTAACAGGATAATGTGTTCCACTACTGCTAAAGGTGCAGATGAGCTTTCAAGGTAATGTGTTAAAACTTTTATTTGATCAACTTCTTATTTTGTACTTGGGATTCTTTATTAATGTAGACATTTGATTTTGATGCTGCCTTGCACAAATTAGTAACTAAATTAGGTTAGTTTATGTTAATAAAGATTAATTGTTACTGTAGATAATTTTTCAACTTTGCATCAGAAGGTCCTCCTCTTTTCCACTTCTAGGTGAATAAAGTAGAATGCCTAAATTATTAGGTCTAAAAAGTAAGTTGTAATATAAAGCCAATCATTACAATGTGAACTTGTGTTCTGTCTTATATAGCACGTGACGTTTGCCTACCTTTCTAATATGTGATTTGCGTAAGGTGTCATGTGCACCTCTTCTCCAAAACATTACTTGCTTATATGAGTGTCAGTCCTTTAAATTGACCAACCATCATCAGTTTGATCACCCTTTGTTAGGGGTGTCACATATACCCCTCTTAGAGACTTAAGAGTGTTTGTTCATTGAGATTTTGCACCACCATTGAACCGGGAAATTCAACTTCAATACGATATTTTTCATAGCCTAAGATTACGGAACGTATTGCTAGTTTTCGCCTACAAACCTTACAGATCTGTGTTTTGCACTACAACATTATTGAGTTTGAGCCCAAAAGCACGTAGCATGTGAATTTGTGCTCGGCTTGCATAGTGCTACACTTTTCCATCCTTTCACAATGTGGAATTTGCTTTATATGTAATATATACCCTTTCTTAGTAAACTTGCCTTTTTCGAAGAGGTCTCAAAGTTACATTAGATTGTTGATAGAAATTCTTACTTACCATTTATCGTATGTAAAGACTAGTTAACACGAGCTACAAACCAGTAGGATGCAGCTCTGCAGTACCAAGTCTGAGAGTTTCTGATAGTTGATACTAATGACGAATGGATATCCGTTCGAATAGGGATTCGTAACTATAGAGTTCTTTCAGGTGAATCTTTCATTGTTCTTGATACATACTAACCTACTACAGGTGGTTGTTGTGTTATGTACTTTGACAAAAAATAAATGACAATAACGTGATGTGTTAATGCAATGACCAATTATCCTCTCCTCTCTCCTGTATAAAGATATTTTCATATTTCAATTTATTGTTGATTAAGTTTTACTCTAACCAGTTTAAAAGAATTCTAGAAAATCAATAGACATGTTTACAAGCATAAGGCACATCGATATCCTTCAAACGTTCCTTTATTAGTGAAAGTGGAATGCAATTATAGTATTTTCTTATACAAAATGTTGACTCAAATTTGTGATGCTATTTTAGATAGGCATACGACTGTACCTGTCAGTAAATGTTGGTTATGTTTGAACGTGTATGGAAAATATTACAAAACATTTTTTGTATATAAATGCCACAAGGCCACAAGCTGATTTACAGTTCTACAGGCAAAGAGAATTTAACGAATCTGGCTATAGAGGCTGCGTGGAAAACTCTTGAGATGGCAGATGTTCTTCCTGGAGATGTTTATCTAATTTTAATGTGTTCTTCAACTGGAGATGACCGTTTTGGCGATGCTTCGGTAGTATGACTTTGTAGAGTAGTAACATTTCTCTACAACTTGAACCAACAGATGTCACCAATTTATACTGGTGATTAGCTAATCTGATACTGAAACAACTTGTCATTTATAGTTTCCTGTGCATGAAACGTGTCATTATATACTAGTTCTTGTTCGTATGCATATCTGTAACCCTAATGAAGGATAGACCTTATAACATCCTACCAGATAGTTAAGATCATAGTTTGGTCCTTATATGAAAACTAAACATCCAAACGCGTTCTGCTTAAAGTGTTATTAAACAAAAGCAACAGGAGTTGTGAATTTTATAAAAGGATGCTCTTCTTTTGACTGATTGAACTTTTTCTATCATGTGATTATTACCGTTAGAAAAAATAAAGTTGAAATGGTTGGCTCATTTAATTGGTTAATGTGTCAATCTTCCTGGTCTACTAGTTACACTCACTAGCTTGACATGCTGTGGTACTCTAACTTTCCATGATGTTTGGACTCTTCGAAAATGTCAATAGGCGTGTGTTGGATCCACCAAAAGTAGTGTATTTTTTGTAGGATCTAACACGGGTGAACAACACTTTTAAGAATCAAAGCAACATAGATAACTCGTCACTGGAAAACGTATTTTGTTGATCTTTAGGTTATTGTAGCTTCTCGATTCAACAAAATTTACTTGGAATATATTTAACCCATAAAAGTTCTTTTTCCTTTCTATTCTTTACTGCTTTCTAGTTCTATCATGGATTTTTTCTTTCCAAAATTATCTAAATTTCTCAACTGTCTTATTATTATCTTTTATCATTTCTATATACTTCTCGGTTCTTAGATCCAAAAAGCACTGGGCTGCAAAAGCAATCCATCGGCTTTTGACATTACGGTTGCTTGTAGTAGGTTTTTGTTGGGTTTGTTTTCAGCTTCTTGCTACATCAAAGGTAGAATCTTCAAAACTTTTCCTTTATTATAAAATTTTCCGAACTGTATAATTATTCTTTACATGATATAGCTATGTATTAATAGTTAAATACTTAGCTAATGATGCTCTTTACCGTTAAACCTTTGTATAGCAACGGTATTTGTCCGGTTATTTTTAGGCTACTATAGAGGTCATATAATGTAACACAATATGAATAATTGGTTCCAAAGAAAACTTGGTTGTTATTGTGAAATGTTGTTATAAAAGATGATTGTTATGGAGAAGTTGTATGTTGTTCCTTGATATGTTGTGCTAATATAATATTTTTGCGTGATTTTAAGAATGTCCTTGTAATTAATGCTGATGTTGTTTCTCGTTTCATTGATTAGACGGATAGAGGTTCCTGTATTCTCTTTGGTGACGCTGCTGGTGCTGTACTTGTGCAGGTATCGAAGAAGGATAGTTTCTGAACCAATTATTGAATAGAAACTGCATCGTTCTGTTAGATTTGCTTTAGTACCATCCAGAAAAAATAATTCAAGTTGCATTAGAGTAATTTTTTCCTGATATTTACGTTCTTTTCCCTAGTAGGACGATATGCACGCGAGAAATAAAATGGATTTCACATCGATAGAAAGTGTATTAATAATATATGAAGTCCATACTTATTTTTTTGTTTGGGATGGGCAGGAGTTAGTAGTCACTGGATGTGTATAAAGTGTGCTAAGCCCCTTTTCCATTGGAACAATTTATTTGCAATTCGAATGAGACTAGGACTGAAAACATGCATGAAAAGTTTTGTTCTTTTATAGATTGTTTCGCTACTTCAGATTTCAGATTTGCCTGATCAAGCAGTTGAAATAGCTCCTCTACAGTCCTCATACACTGAATCGTATTTTGTTTGCATCTTATTTCATATACTGAGGGGTACTATTTATTAACTGTCCTCTTTGGGATACCTTTTAGAGTTCAAGCAAAAATAATCTTTTTCTTTTAATTTGTTCATTCTGAATATCCGTTGAGTTCAAGCTCTGAATATCACGTCGTAGTTGCCATGCTATATTTAGCTATATGTCTGATCGGCTACTTGATTTGGTTTTGAAATACTTCATCAATAATTATAGTGGCCCATGACATGAGATGCACTTCGTGTGTTTGTGGGGAGGGGGATCCATGGACATAGAGGCATTGGCCATTTAGTCTATGGTCTATTGGATGGTTAGTGCAAATACAAAATTTGAAACACATTGATTCCCTTACTTTTCCATTCTTTCCGGAATAGGTTTTTACTTGATATCATATGGATGGACTCAGATCCTTTCATGTAGGAGAGTCTGAAGTTTGAAAATGATGAAACTATAGCAAGTGTTAATAAACTATTGAGAGATGATTCTCCATAGTTGTAAGCTGTGAGTTTGTTTCTTCTGAGACTGGTTCTCCAACATTTATTTCTCAAAATTCACCTAAAAATATTTCCTTTAGGCCTGTGATATCGGAGAAGACGGTTTGTTTGGTTTTGACTTGTACAGTAACGGTGATGGTAAAAGGTACATTACGTCCATTCATCGTAGTAGGAATTACATTACTGATTCGTCGTTTTAGGATTGGCACTAACTAGTGGTTTCTATTGACAAGACATTTGATTTTCGCTTTCAAAGAGAATGAAACAAATTATGCATCAAATGAAAATCATTCCGTGACTAGTTTTCCTCCCAAGTATTCCTCTTATTCCTATCTCCAGATGAACGACAAAGAGATTTTCAAGTTTTCTGTTCGCGTGGTGCTACAATTAATCGAAGGAGCTTTAGAAAAAGCAAGCTTAGCTGGCTTTAATAATTTTGATTGGTTGCTTCTTCATCAGGTATGATTTTCTGAGATACAATATTATGTAAATCATGAGAAATTACAGAAATTATGTCCTTTCTTTTGCTGTTATATATGTAAGAAATGAACTAGTAACTACATCTATATCTATATCGGATCTTTCGTAAAACATAATTTAGAAACAGATTTATAAACGAATCCAGAACAAACTGTTGTGCAGCGATTCAGTAATTAAAGCTTCATGACTTCGCTTTGGTTCTTAAGTCTCCTCAAGACACTAACTAATAAGAAAGACATTATTGTCCATAATTTGCAGTAATTAATCATATGCCAAAACATGGATCTAGTTTCTCTTAGAACTGTCAAATGTTGAGGTTTTGCAACAAGGTGCATGTCCATTTTTAAAAGGGCCGTCAAAGTCATTTATGTCCCCTAACTTTGTTGTAAAAATCAAAGTCTCCCCTCGACATTCACTACCATATACTATTGTCGATGGTATAACTGTTCTATAAAACTTTCCTTTCACGTTAGTAGGCATCCTTCTATCACACTAACAATTTGCATCACTCTATTCTCTTAAAACGAGTTTAGATATCTATATTATGTTGTTTGCGTTCAGGACCTCGAATTTGTTCTTTATATGTTGAGTAAACTTGTCGTGCATGTATTCAGTCTTACTTCTACTTTACGTGCAGGCAAACTAAAGGATTATAGACGGTATAGCAACACTGTTAGAGGTGCCATTAGAGCGTGTGATATCAAATTTAGCAAATTATGGGAATACTAGCGCTGCATCGATTCCCTTGGCA
>NW_025878238.1:0-1668 GCF_002878395.1 Capsicum annuum
GCTAAAAGAAACAAAACAACAGCAGCACCACCCTCGATATCTTAAACAAATTAATCAAATTTATACAACGGCAGCATCACACTTGACCAATTAATCAAATCTCTTCAACAGTAGCACCACACTTAATAAAATCAAATTTCCATAGCATGACAACACAGAGAAAGGATGGAAAGAAAACAATAAAGAAGTTACGGTCTTCTACGATGCATGAAACAACAATCAAAATTACTACCTGCTGCTATTACCATGATGCAGACAATGAACTCGTTTAAAAAATTGAACCAAAGACCATCATGCGTTCATTGTTTCTACATTACAAAACTACTCCTATGGCATTCATAGCCCTCTACAGCCAAGCAACTCCCAGCCTCATTCGTGATTATTACTATACAGATAAATGATTCTACAGAGAAAAGGGATGAAGTAGAAAACAATGAAATTAAAAGGACGAGCACGTGTTTACCTACTTTGGGGCAGCAAAAAGGGACTCGAGCTTCGTTCGAAATTCGTGTCCACCGAAAAATTGATCTTTCGAGAATCTTGATCAATAGACTGCTAAAATTTTTACTCCAAAATGAAAATTTTTACTGATTTTTGCTCGAAGATAATTTTTTTCTCCTTTGTTTCTAACCCCTTCTTTTCTCTAACCAATAGGATGCTTATATAGAAGATGAATAAGGGGTACTTTGGGGGTTTTCAAAATTGGAATTCAAAATTCAAAAATGAGGACAACATTTTTCTAACCGTTTGTACCAATTTCATGATTTTTTTTTTCGAAATTGGTTTTAACCAATAGGGGTGAGAAAAAGGGAAATTCCCTCAAAGCCAATGAAATTAACGTACCTTTGTACGAACTTGTACCCTCTTACCTGAGATTCACTGAATATGGACGTTAGAGGTGACACCTAACCTCGTTTCTAGAAGATTAGAGGGTTTTCCTCACGAATTCGAGTGGGATACATGTGAAGAGCAAACGAAAGTGTTGGGGCTGGTGGAATCGGGTTATTGGGTCGATACTGTTAAACGGGTTGAATTCGGGTTGGGTATTGGATTGTTGTTGTTGATCGATATTGCTGAATCTCCTTGAGGGATTTACTATTTCTATTTATGTTGAGGATTAAAGGAGGAAGGGAAGTGAGGATTCGGCCGGGTCGGCCGTTATTTGGGGCTGGGGGGCCGTAGTTGTTTTGTTTTGCGCTGGCTGGTGACGGGTTGGGTCAGCTGATGTTGTTGGGCTGCACAGCTGTCCCAGATTTGGGTTTTTAGGGATGGGGTAATTTAGAAAGTAGCTTAAATTAGCATTTAACCCATTCTAATTAAAATTTTATCAAATTAAAGGTTAATTGGCTAAACGCATTGTGATTGTGGCCAATTTAATTTCAATTTATGATCAAATTTAATAGATTAGTTAAATTGAATTGAAATTAAGTACGCATTACTACTTCTTTTAACCCCGAGCTTCTTGATTTAATAAAATCGATTGCATATTTATCCAAATAAATTATTTTTGAGAATAAACTGTATTTGATTAATCATTTGAATTTATTTTCAAGATGAGCCTTAATTAAATCCAATATTTTGTAAAATAAATATTTAAGTAACAAATTATATAATCTCATATAATTGAACACGATAGTATATAATCGCTACTTCAAATGACAAAATCAC
>NW_025878239.1:0-1640 GCF_002878395.1 Capsicum annuum
GTTGCCTGAAAATGGTTAAGTGTAGGAACTTTGAAGAGAATTTTTTTTATTTTGAATGTGGTTTAGTTGGTGTCTTAGTTGCTTGAAAATTGTTAACTGTAGGAACTTTAAAGGGATTTTTTTTGTTTTGAATGCGGTATGGTAGGTGACTTAGTTGCCTAAAAATGGTTAAGTGTAGGAACTTTGAAGGGAATTTATTCGTTTTAAATGTGGTTTGGTTGGTGACATAGTTACTCGAAAATGGTTAAATGTGGGAACTTTAAAGGGAATTTTTCTGTTTTGAATGTGGTTTGGTGGTGACATAGTTGCTTGAAAATGGTTAAGTCTAGGAACCTTGAAGTAGATTTTTTGTTTTGAATGTGGTTTTGTTGGTGACTTAGATGCTTGAAAATGGTTAACTGTAGAAATTTTAAAGAGATTTTTTTTGTTTTGAATTTGGTTTGGTAGGTGACATCGTTGCCTGAAAATGGTTAAGTGTAGGAATTTTAAAGGGAATTTATTCGTTTTGAATGTGGTTTGGTTTGTCACTTAGTTCATCTTAAAATGGTTAAATGTAGGAACTTTAAAGGGAGTTTTTTTGTTTTTAATGTGGTTTGGTTGAAGACTTAGTTGCTATAAAATGGTTAGTTCTAGGAAGTTTGAATGGTATTTTTTTGTTTTAAATGAAGTTTGGTTGGTGACTTAGTAGCTTGAAAGTGGTTAAGTGTAGGATCTTTAAACAAAATTTTTTAGTTTTGAACGTGGTTTGGTTGGTGACTTAGTTGTTTGAAAATGGTTAAGTCTAGAAACATTGAAGTGGATTTTTTGATTTGAATGTCTTTTGGTTGGTGAGTTAGTTGCTTTAAAATGGTTATGTTTATAAACTTTAAATGGATTTATTTTGTTTTGAATATAGTTTGGTAGGTGACTTAGTTGCTTGAAAATGGTTAAGTGTAGGAACTTTTAAGGGAATTTTATTATTTTAAATGTGGTTTGGTTGGTGACTTAGTTGCTTGGAAATGATTAAGTCTAGGCAGTTTGAAGGAGATTTTTTTGTTTTGAATGTGGTTGGGTTGGTGACTTAGTTGCTTGATAATGGTTAAGTGTTTGAACTTTGAAGGGATTTTTTTTGTTCTGAATGTGGTTTGGTAGGTGAGTTAGATGCTTGAAAATGGTTAAGTGTAGGAACTTTAAAGGGAATTTTTTTGTTTTGAATATGGTCTGGTAGATGACTTAGTTGCCTGAAAATGGTTAAGTGTAGGAACTTTAAAAAGAATTTTTTTATTTTGAATGCGGTTTGGTTAGTGACTTAGTTGCTTGAAAATGGTTCAGTGTAGGAACTCTAAAGGAAATTTTTTTTATTTTAAATGTGGTTTGGTAGGTGACTTAGTTGCTTGAAAATTATTAAGTGTAGGAACTTTAAATAGATTTTTTTTGTTTTGAATATTGATTGGTAGGTGACTTAGTTGCTTGAAAATGATTAATTGTTGGAACTTTTAAGGGAATTTTTTCGTTTTGAATGTGGTTTGGTTGGTGACCTAGTTACTCGAAAATTGTTAAATGTAGGAACTTTAAAGGGAATTTTTTTGTTTTGAATGTGGTTTGGTTGCTGAGTTAGTTGCTTGAAAATGGTTTAGTGTAGGAACTTTAATTGGAATTTT
>NW_025878240.1:0-1687 GCF_002878395.1 Capsicum annuum
TTATTTCTTTTAGGACATACATTAGCTAAATGGTCGATGCTTCCACAAGTATTGCATTCCAATTTGTTTTTATAATTTCTATCATTTCTATATTTCCTAACATGTCTATCTCTATTTAACCATGGTTTTTTAGCTTTTGATTTTCTTCAGAAGTATTATTTACGACTATATGGTTTTTGATTACGTTTCTTCTTATATTTTCTGTATTGTTTCTGATCGTAATTCTGGGTTGTATAGATAACAGATTTACAGAAATTCATTTCATTTCTTTTTAATTGTTTTTGTATTTGTATGTTTGTACATTTTTCTGTTAATATATCCATTATATGTTGTGTTCTATGTCTTATTGTCCATTTTAAATTTGGGTTGGCTACTACCCCATCTCTTTTATACCATCTATCTTCTATTTCTCTTCCTAAGGCTCCAGGTAATTTATTGAATAATTTTTTGCCTAATTCTTCATTAAAAGTATTTCCGCTGACGGTGCAATAATAAAAATAGTCTTGTAGGAATTTCTTTATATATACCCAATACGAAATACTTAATTGTTCTAGTTTGATTAATGCTTCCTTTTGTAGTGCTAATAATCCACTATTTGGATCTTTTCCAGTTAATAACATATGCATTTTGTTTGTGAAATTATAGGGATTTAGTCCCATACTTAATAAAACCTGGAAATCATATGGGCAGTTTGTCGTAAAACTTTCCCATGTAGCTTTTGCAGATTCCCCTAAGAAGGTTTCTAAATATTTATACATTGTTTCCGTATCTGTTTCTGTATAATGTCTTAAGTAATCTGCAGCTACTATTCCTTTCCATAAGTCTATCACTGTATCGGTGTGCATTTTCCACTAAATGCTCAGAAATCCACTATACCGAATGTTGGTACAGCTAGTCCGGTTCAAACGGTGATCGGTAAAGACAAATCAATCCCGTTAATGGCTGTCACTTTGCCAAAAAGTGAAGATGAAGGGTGTTCTTCATCAAAAAATAAGTTAACAAGATCAGAAAATAAGATTTTAAAGAAGACTTTAATATCTAAAAGTAAAAAATGAAACAATAGAGACTATAATTAAACAGACTTTAGACAGATTCTTCAGCAACCTGACACAAGATAAACATATGAATGGATAGCCGGACGAACATCCCACTAATTTAGACAGAATTGTCCCAGAGATAAATAATACAGATTGGTATCAAAACCAGTGGTATATTTCAATAAAAACAGTGGTATATTTCAATAATATGCTCTAATACCAAAAACAGTGGTATATTTCAATAAAAACAGTGGTATATTTCAATAATATTATAATATTATATTTCACAAAGATAATCAAAGATAATAAATGAGGATACATTTCAGTGAATAATGATTGATTTTTTAGTATATCAGTTTGTAAAACCTACTCAGTACTCCCTCTTTCCTACCGTTTCTTCATGTTTATCATTCTTATAGTTTATATTTTCCCCAGAGTTTTTTTTTCTTTACCCTGTTCATCTCTTCCTCTTAATCTATGTTCTTAACATCTTACTTCTTTAACCACACCAGGGAAAATTTTTGTCTGGCAGCTAACATTCGTCTTTTGTCTATTTTGCAGACCTGTTGGACTATCAAGGCCAGAATTCCTAGGAATTTATAGGTTAATCCATCGTTGTTATTAAGAAATTAAGAGGCTAACCATATACT
>NW_025878241.1:0-1359 GCF_002878395.1 Capsicum annuum
TTGGCTAGTGGTGCGCTACTCCACCTTATCAGCTGGTTACGATTCAAGGACGATGTTGGTTGGACAACAACTTCATCATTTCTTTGCAAGCTTGCATGTTGTGGGGCAACATATTGAGCCGATAGGAAATTTCCTGGCAAAACAATGTTGGATGCATATACATAAGAACGTAGAATGACATCCTGCTCAGTCAATGGGTGAGTAGTTCGAACATGATTTATGAATTCTAAATGAGTGCGAAACATTCTATTGCATAAAGGGCAATGGAGTAGTACACGAGAAGGTGCTACAAACAAAGGAGAAAAATTTGCATGCTGCATATTTGAGTATGAATGACAAAATCTTTCTCTAAAATAAGAAATGATTTAGAGAAAAGAACCAGCCGTGCACAATAATTTGTAAGAGGTGAAGAGAATTTATAGGTTTTTCATGGTATAACCTTCTTCCTTCATTTATGTATTTCATTTACAATGATAAGTTCAAAATGAATACTTAATCTGAGCTTTAAATTTTTATTTAGACTCAGTATTATACCATATTACACCAATCTGATCTTTTTTTGACTTTTAATTTCATTAGTAAATTGCAGTAATCAGATCTTTTCTAAATTATGACTATCATTATGTTATAGTAATCTAATACATTATAGAATGAATCTTATTAAATTCTAAAATTATAAAGTGGGTAATTAGTTTGAATTCTAAAATTGGCAAACTAGCTCGGTGGATCCTTATACTTGGTCTGATTTGTAATGTGGATACTTCTACTCAGCGATTTGTCATCTGAACCACTCAACCCATCAAAATCCAACATTTTTAACACTATTTGGTGATATGACATTAAATTGCTGAGTTGACAAAATGTGTGTCTGAGTTGGCAAAACGCGTGTTTACACGTGTGGTACAATTTTTTAATTTAAAAATATTTTTAAAAATTTAAAAATAATAATTTTTTAAAAGAGAATTAAAAAATGCCCCTCCCCCAACAAGCACCCCCTCACCCCCCACTTCCGTCCATCACCCCACCGTCGTCCAACACCCCCACCCCCAATCCACTCCCCCCGTGTCCAACACCCTCTTACCCTCCACTTACATCTAGCACCCCCACCCCACCCCTCACCCCCATCCAACACTTTCACCCCATCCCCCGTGCAGCACCCCTCACCTGACCCCTACTGCCATCCAACACCCTTCCCAACACCACCTTCCTTTGCACTAGCCACCCCTCACCCCACCTACAGCCCTCCCCAACCCCCTTCATTCATAGCACCCCCCCTTCCCCCTTAAAAAAACCATAAAAAAATTGAATTCACTTTTTATTTATTTTTTTAATTTTTCTCTCAATTAAATCTTTTCATTT
>NW_025878242.1:0-1303 GCF_002878395.1 Capsicum annuum
TCCTAAGTCATGTAATGAATAAGTTATTTGTGTTATTCAAATGAGATACATTTAGATCATTCTTTCTTGATCCTGTAAATGTTTAGTGAAGCGATAAAGTCAAATCTTTATAGAAATCGAACAATTATTGTGTGACAACTGTTAATCTTATTATCCTCTATTTCACGTTGAAATTTTAATGTCTTCCTCGATTGAGAAGTATTAATCATGAAATGAAGCTTGTAACTCACAGTGAATATCCTTATTCAACAGATCAACTTCCCCATATAGATACCAAGTAGTAGCACAATCATGTCCTCAAGTAACCCAACCAAATATAAATAAACCAATTGATTAGATATTTTCAATTACGAATAGCAAGAAATATAATTTTTTTTAATGCTTTTGCTGAGTGTGTGCATTGATGTGTAAGACGTACTTGCCACCTAAGTTGTTCGGACTCTTCAAAAATCTCTTTGGATGCATGTCGTATCCACCAAAAATAGTGCATTTTTGAAGGATTAGATACAACGGCAACATTTTCAAAGAGTCGTAGCAACTTAGCTTGCCGCAAAAAATGTAAACGGAGGAATATGTATTGGGGGAACACCATTGTGATTTGACTCAAAGAGCACTGATGAAGATATTAGTGAAGCAATAATAATACAACAAACTCCATCGACCAATAAAATTAACAAAAAGGAAACAGGATAGCTGCCAAACCCAGTAAACTTTAAAGGCAATTATGTGAAAGTTTAAGAGCCTAATGTTTATCAGAAAATTACATAAGTACTTATTCGTTACAAAGCGTTACTTGATGTTTCCCCTTAATCCGTCATAGCAGAAAAACATCTCTATATCCGCTAAACTTTCCCAGATGACAAAGCAAATCTAATAAGAGGCCAAATATACGTGTATAACCATCTTACAACTTTAGTGTAATATGTGCCTCATCCTTTGGTACAAAGTCAACAAAATGTCAATATCATAAATAACAACCAACTTGCTAACATAAGAATACATTTTGGAACTCAAAATGTTCTTATTGATCCTAAAACATTCTCAAAGCTCGTCTTTCTTGTATGTCTTCTTTTAATAGTTTGTTATCATAAAATGCCCTGATGTAATTGATCTTTATAGCTAATAGTCCGTATTAACTACATCCATTGCTCCTCTATCTTCCCATATTTCCAATGTGAAGGGGTTGAAAATACCACCCCTTCTTCCAAACCCCCTCCTTGCCATCTACTGCATTCACCTAAGAGTTTTGACTACAAAAAAAAAAAAAAAAAAATGATGAATAAGAGCAACGATATCAATTTAA
>NW_025878243.1:0-2630 GCF_002878395.1 Capsicum annuum
GTAGAAAGAAATCTGAGATGTTTAGAAAGCACAAGAGTACACAAGACAAAGTGCAATACTGTATTCATCTTAAATAAAGCAATAGACAAATCAAGTATCACTCACGAGCGGATGGTCCAATTCCAACTAGTGGAGACTATTGCCAAACTGTAGCCTGATCTTTTCAAGTTTTGAAAGAGCATCTTTCATTCTAATTCTTGCCTCATGTGTCACTAAAGTGCAGCTCAAAGCTAATTCCATGATAGATAAAAGACACTGCATCTTTGCATCAATTTGTTCATCTCCTAGCTGTACCAAATTAGCATCCACCATGGTATGAATTCCTCTTGGAAGAGAATCACTAACCCAACGTCTTATGCTCAAGTCTCCAGAATATCTTTCATCACCTGGTTTGCTTCTTGTAAACTTCTCCATCATTAGGATACCGAAACTATAAACATTGCAGCTCGTTGATAGTATTCCATCTTGGCCGTACTCTGCTATCATGGTTGAAAATGATCAAGAAAGCAAGGAATATTCTTTAAAAAAAAATCATCACGTATATACAGGGAAAAGAATTAATGTTTTAGGTATTCTAATTGTTAGAGTATGATCCCTACTGATTGCCTATCTGTGGAACAAGTAAGTATACGTGGTTCACAGAAGTATAAGCTGAACACAGTAATGTTTATGTGGAAAACACCCGGCTCAAAAAGGTGTAAAAAATCACGAACTGTACCTCTACAGGATTTAACCCCAATCTTCACTATAACTTTGAGCCTCAACAATCAACAGAATTACAAGACTTCTTGTAAACAAGGAATTAAAACTTCTAACTCCTATTACTACAAAAACACAAATCTTCCCAAGATAAGTGTTCCCAAGTCTTCGAGTTCCCTAACTTGAAGACGTGATTCCTAACTCAGCTTATAGAATACTGAGACTAGAACAATTTACTCATTACAACTCAAGAACCTTCCTATTATAAGCAGTTTAAAACATACTAAGTGAGAATTAGGTTCTTTTTCAAGTTGGTGAACGATTTTGCTGATTGTTGATTTTCTTATCAGTGCATGAATGGTTATTTGAATGCAGCTTGTCGTCTATATATGCTCCCTCAGATGCATTCCTTTTTCTTCTTTACTTGTATCTTCTATAGGACTCTTTCAAGTAACTCACTCCTTGTTATAACTATCTCTCCTTCTTCTAAATTGAGTAGGACTCTTTTGCTTTATCCTTCTGCCTCGTAGACTTTTTGATCTACTCAAACTCTAACTGCTCCAATTATCTTCATATAGCTGTGTGAAA
This sequence comes from Capsicum annuum, assembly GCF_002878395.1. Taxonomy (NCBI): domain Eukaryota; kingdom Viridiplantae; phylum Streptophyta; class Magnoliopsida; order Solanales; family Solanaceae; genus Capsicum; species Capsicum annuum. The sequence continues at coordinate 1,288 of NW_025878243.1, forward strand.
ATTCTTTGCTTATCCATGTGTTGATAGCTTATGTAATAATTTTAGCATGTAATGATTTCAGCATGCACTCCATATGTCCGAAGCAGTTTCACTTGTATGGACCAGCTTGCACAACATGTTTCATTCATCTGTCTATCATCAAAACTTCTCATGCCCTAACAAATTCCCCCTTTTTGATGATGACAAACTTATCAGCACAGTATTACCAAGAACTTGACATACTCAATAAGAAATTCAATAAAAGGATCACAGTAGAATGAAACAAGTTAGATCAATTGAGTTATAAGCATTGTATAATCTATACTTCTCCATTTTGACATCATAAAAAAGCTAAGCCAATAAGTGAAAAACTGTTTAATAATTCATGGCCACTGGGGCTATCACTAAAACAAGCAAGAGTCAGAGCAAGAGATAACTAAGCATTGAACTAAATAGAAGTAGATTAAGTGAGGCAAAAGAGGTCCATGTCATGCAAAAAAATAGATACAATTATCATTATCCAGTAAGACTAAAAAGAGAAACAAGTTGGACCAAGAAGTAGGAAAAAAGAAAAAAAAAAGCTAAGGGACAAAGAAGGAGTTTATTTTGAGGAGGTAGAGGGGATAAAAGAGGTCAATGATCGAATGATAGTAGCATTTTCAATTCTTTCCTTCTCCAAAGTGGCTGTTAGGGAAGCAATTTGAGCTTTAAGAGCCCTCTTTTCATCTTTATGAATAGCCTGGGCAGCCTCCAATATAGCCTGTGCAACCTCTAGATCACCCTGCTTTGCCTCTAAGGCATTTCACAACTTCTGCATAGGGTTGTCTGCATGTCTCATAGCAGCAGGTAACATAGCATGGTTCACTTGGACAATCACATCTTTAGTTGTCTGTAAGGACCACACCTTGACAGAGACATGAAAATCATCAAACACAAGGGCAAGCCAGAACTGATACGGCAGAGCATGACCATTCTTATCTTTGACGAGTACCATTAAGGTAAGATCAAGAAAGCTTGCAATTGTGCACCTCTCCTTCCTGGGTAAGATCATTTTGTGGACCACATCAAAATACAACTGATAGAGAGAAGACATTTCATTTTTTATCACCCTACGATAAGAAGAAAGGAGAGGATTTCCAAAAATTTTTTTGCAGATATCAAGGGCAGATGGAAGATTGTCAAGAGGAGGCCAAGATTCTTTCACATAGTGACCCCAACCTCCAGTAGGAACACTTAGAATTCTACCCAAATCAGCAGGATAAAGATTGATGAGTTTTCCATGAACAGAGGTTGAGATCATTTCCCCAATCGCAACTTCATGTGTATAAAATTCATAGACTTCATCTTTTCCAAACCTTCTTTGA
>NW_025878244.1:0-2815 GCF_002878395.1 Capsicum annuum
CCCATGATCTTTATTCTCAACACACCATTCTTGGATCATTTTCCTCACGGCGTGATTGGGTACTGGCTCAAGAGTCTTCAACACTTTTTTTGTGATGGGACATGTTTGATTCCCACTTTCAATCCATGTCTCAATACTCACTCGATCATACGTGATCCCCGTTGACAAAGTCACTGGATCCTTCATCAAGTCAAGAGAAATTGGACACTTGAAATGGCTAGGAATCATCAACAACTCCATGCTTTTTTCTTCAATTTGTTTCTTTGTGTTGCTCGTCCTTGATGCTCTTCTCTTCCTCCATGTTGAAATCATTGTTTGCTACAATTGAAACAAAAAAAAAAAACTTAACTTGGACTAGAAATCTTTGAAAAAGTTGATGAGTTTATAATTGGTTTTATGATTTTCTTGTTTGCAAGTTTTATAGGAATCAATAGGAGTTTGGTGTGTTTATATATGTGAGCTTGTTGATGTCACGCGGTTCAACTTTCAATACTTAAAACATCGAAGTATAGTACTATGTGTAATAATTTTTATAATAAAATATTCAAGAGCGTGTGAGTTAAGGAGAGAATAAGGGAACAGCTAAATTGAATATTGACTAAGAAAAATTTGGAAGTGTTGAATAGGAATGAGGCAAAAAAGGGGTGCTAAGAAGATTTGTTTAGACTAGACATGTTTTGGTTTTTTGACTAAATGTTAGCTATAAGGAATATTGAATATTGAAAAAATAAAAAAGGATTCAAAGGGTTGGTTTAATTTTGACGGGAGAAAAGAGACGAGGCCTGGTCGGTGGATTGACCTGACTCAATAATTTTATATATATATATATATATATATATAAAATTATAATTTAACTCTAAGTATCATACAGTATAATTTATCACAATTGTTTCTTCCTAATGACTTTATATGATTCTTAAATAAAGTTAAGTTATTGTTTTTGTTACAAAAAGAAACTAGAAACATGTAGATAAAGCAGTATTGGTCAAATTTAAGGTTCAAATTATTAATAAAGTTAGTTTAGTAAGATTATATTTGTATAAATAACATAAATACCAACCCTTCTGAAGTAATTACACTCTCCTATTTTTTTAATTACTTTACTCTCTCTCCCTATTAATATACATAACATAGCCGATATATACATAGCATTCTGTGTATATGTTGGAATTTTTGTAATATGTTTAGGGAGTTGAAATTTTTGTAATATTGGAAACATAAGTTGTGTATTTATGTAATTTTTAGTTTTAAGTAATTTTTTTAAGGAGTGTACATGGGCCAAGTAATATAAAATAGCGTGAGTATATATATGATTTTGAACATCCATTCATATTTATATAGCTATAAAAATATTTTATTATACATTTTAAAGTTAAATCATCATTAAATATAATTAACAATAATTTTGGTTCCACAGTTGTTGGTAAACATTAATATTAGTCTATGTGAAATCTAACTAAGCACATTTAACATTCATTCACTTGAAAATGTGCATCATTGATTCTTTTGCTTAATATTCACAATTTTTCATGATTATTAGTCTTTCCATCATTCAATCACTTATGTGATATGTTAAAACATATAATATTACTCCATATACAGTTTTTATATAAAGAGACCACGAAACACTTAATTTAATTAATGATTAATTAAAGGTATAAAATATTGTCATATACTAGAATAATTGAAATAAAAATTTATTAATATAATCCAAAGGAAGCAAAATTATATACGCTTCATTTGGTCTGCACTCTGCAGGGACTCGTTTTACATGTAAAATTTTAAGGTGTAACAAGCCTAACGCGCAAGCTATGAAGTAGTTATAAGGTCAAAAATAGCAATGACAAAATCCCCAAGGATATCGTGTCGGTTAAGTTGGTGATTTCTTAAACGGGGCCTTAAGATTAGAAAGTACTCTATGCATATTTTCTCGGTTGGTCTATAGCACCAGGCGTGCTCAGTGCGATCTACTTTTTCTATGTGATTTGTGGGTTATTATGCTGTCGCAAAATTTACCTTTTAAATATCCGAAAATTAGCGATCGTAAATTTTTTTTATCGATAAAAATAAATAACTAATGACTATATGATTAATGAGTATACATCATATAATTGTTATAGATGCTATTTTCTATGAAGAGTCCCAGCAACAATAAATTTACAAAAATTCATTCATTATTTTACGCGTACAACTTGAGGAGCTTTATTTTCCTCTGACCAATATTATGGGTGTCAAGTGGACCGGGCCGACTCGGGCGACCCGATCCGACCCGATCCTCGTAACTAATCCGGCCCGATTTGACCCGGCCCGGTAAGTCTTAGGGATTTAGAATTTCGGGTCTCGGGCAGGTTATTTTTTAAAATGGGCCCGGTTAACCGGGCCGGTTAATCGACCCGGCCCGGTCCGGCCCAGATAAATTTTTTAAAAAAAAATGAGATTTTGGCTTTTGTTTGGCCCAACGGCTATATAGCCGTTTTTGGGTCCAAACGGCTAGTTTGGGCCCATTTATTAAAAAAAAAAAAAAAAATTTAAAAAATATTTTTTAATCCCAAAAAAAAATCTATAAACACCCTACAACTTCAAATCATTTTTCACACAATTTTTCACTCTCTCAAATCTCAATTCTCAATTCTCAAATATTCAATATATTTAATTTCTTAAAGTGTTCCCTTTAATTTTTTAATTTTTCGTTTACAAAGTACGAGCTAAAGTTTCTAAAGTCGCAATCTTCGGATACTTCCAAAATTTGGTATTGTCGTTCCATCTCTTATGTTTAATTTTTATTTATTGTATTAATTGTTTAATATTTAATTTT
>NW_025878245.1:0-8084 GCF_002878395.1 Capsicum annuum
ATTTGTGATGATTAATCCTATAGTGTGTGAATACCTTTGAATATGAATTGAGGTCACAAAAATCCCCAAACTCAAAGACAAGTTGAAAACTCTTTTATCGATTAAGTTTTGATGAATGTCTAAAGTTGGGTCAACTTCCATCGACCATAAATTATTATATATAATGAGTTAGAGGTCCTACTGTATATCAAATGAAAGGTCTTCAAGTCTTCTTTGCAACGCAACTGGTTTCACCTTAATCCGATATCGAAGTAGAAAGTTATGCTCATTTTACTTTGGAGTTTCTGACTGCCAAAAAAAATGACGACGAATCTGACGACTTGTCAACTAGGTGACGACCAAGTTGATGAGTCGTCAACTAAGTGACAGCCCATCAGCCCTAGTCAAGCCTAGGGCAATAAGTGGTAAAATCCAGCCCAAAAGTGATGACCTAGGTGACGAGTCGTCACCTAAGTGACGGGCCATCAACCTTGGTCATCAACTGATGAAATTCTGCGACTTTTTTGATTTCTTTAAGGGTATTTTGGTCTTTTCCTCACTCCAAAAATCTTTTCCACGAATTAAATTGCACTTAAGCATTATTAATCAACTTTTATCAGTTTTACAACATTTCAAATCCTCTCCACTCTCAAAAATAATATCAAACTAGGATTTTCCTCTAAGTTCAAGTTTTCAAGAAAAGGGTCAAGATTTGAGTTCCAAACCTCAAACTAAACAATATAAGGTACGTGGAATTTTTCTAAACTACATGGGCATTTTGAAATCATTTTAATTTGTTTAACTGTTGAAAAATCATGAATTTACAAACTGGTTTTGAATGTACATTTACAATTATGCATTGTGAATCCTTCTTGGCAATAATGTTTTGGTCTTGAAGTCTTACCCTTTAAACTCGATTTTGTATGTATGTATGTATGTATGTATATATATATATATATATATATATATATATATGCATGTGGTTTGATGTTTGAGATTTGAATTGAGAGTAAGAAGAATTATATTTCTCTCTTGTTATAAATCCCCTTGTTTTTATATATTATGAATTATTCAATTTCTTACTGAGAAGCATGTTACAAATGTCTTTACTATTGTTTAAGACTTGATCTTAGTTATGAAGTGAAGAGAAGGTGTTTCTTGTTTATATAAAGGAGAAGTGATGATTTTAAAGAGTTGCATGGTTTTTCACAAAATACTTGACCACTACATATTTGATGAAATGTTGAAAAGAGAGAATCTCTACATAGTTTGAAATATGTTTTGAAAACAAAAACTCTCTTGCATTGTTTGATTGATTTGGTGGTCTAAATATTGTTTTACTTGAAAAGCGTTGTAATTTGACAATGTATGGCTGACAAATATGACTTGCAAGTCTTGGTATGATACCAATACAGATAATACCATGGTAATACAGAACTGAACAGAATGCAGATTTTTATTCAAATTATCAGATTTGAGCTTAGAACGATGCATGTTTAAAAAAGGTTAAAATTGGACTTAAAGAGAGTTAGGTGTTAGCCAAAGAAGGTATGAGTTCAAAAAACTCGTTGCTCGAAATTAATTTTTGCAGATACGGGTTTATTATGTTCCCAAAGACGGATTATACGCTAGCCTAGTTCCCTATGGTGTATCAGAACAGAAACTCCAACCTTTGCGGCAAACTTGGGTTGGGGGCTTGGCTGCCGAGTCAAGGGCGGATTTCATATAGCCCGTGGATTGTAGAATTATAGGGTGTACCACCTAGCTCAGAAGTAAAATAAAGAATGGCATAATATCTACAAAATTGTTTGAATGATCATTTGAAGTTGTCCATGTGTTTTAAATTATTTCATGCATAACAATTTTTGAAATGCTCTCACTTATATTATATATAAAAGTACATTATTTTGGATTGCTCTGCGTACCAGTACATCCGTATTGAACTCTATATTTCAGAATCTAAGGCACAGTCCCGGGGTCCAGCTAAGCAGTAGATTGGTGTTATCGAGATTCGTTGTTGGTGAACCTTCTCTATTCCGAAAGGCTGGGCTTACATAAACATTGTCATTTGTTTGATTCGTGGTTTGACTGGGGGCCTTGCCCTAGTTTTGTTTTAGACATAACTAGGATCTTGTAATGTTAGAGACTTCGCAGACAGGTGTCATATATTTTGAATATTAAGAATTTCTTTTCAAATGTTTCAAGTGTTATGAGTTTGACCATGGTTCCATTTTGTATGTTTTTTCGCAAATTCTTTATATTGTATGAATGTTGTGTAGGATTGCTAGAAAGAAAGGGACTTCCGGACCTTCATGGTTTGGGATGCTCGTTACGTCCAGGGCCCCATCTTGGATTGTGACACATAATATGTTAGGGGTATACTTATGCTACCATCATATGTTAGGGGTTTGTACGTGCTACCGTAGAAGACTTTTAGGGCATTATATATGTTGTCGTGGACTTGTCGGGGTGCTAGGCCGATTACCTTCACAGCCATTTATGACAAGTAGTGAGAGTTGGTTTAGTTGAGATACAGAGTGGCTTTTTGAACTTCCATTTGGATCTTGTTGAGCATTACCTTAGACATTGTGTACATAATATTTATGTATTTTGTTATGCCTTGTATTTTCTAACACTTTTTCCAGGGGTATTAAAGTAGTGGGTCAAGGATCTTACTGATTTATATTTATATATAGCTCACTCCTTACTTGCATAGCTACAAATACGATTGCGGAGAGAGAGACTTGTGGTTGACAATCTTTACGTGTGGAGCCTTCGCATTGTTCATGGAAGCTGTCATCCAACTTTAGTTATTTTTAGATTATATTTCTTTTCGTTGGGTTTGCATGCCCTAAAGTTGAACTCATGTAACTCTGTTTAGAATGCTCCATGGTCTTGGTGTGGAATTTGGAGCTAGAGAGTTATTATCTAAGTATTGTTGTTTTCATAAATCGTATTTCGATAACCGGGTAGATAATTACTTTGCGTTTAATAATTATTTCATGCATTTGGAGTTGTATATATCTATGTCTCAGTGTTTATAGACATTATGAATATAATGTAAGAAAAATTGATTCTTTCGGCAAGTGATGTTAGCGGGAGTCAGTCATGCCTAGGGATTACTTTGGGACGTGATAGTTTGTTAACTAGTCACCTTAGTACTTCCATCATGGGCAAATAGTAATCTAAGTCCAGTAATTAGCAGACATTTGACAGGTGAGTACTCATAATTTTCATTGAAAAATAAAGCAATTGTTTGTCATAAGTATCTTTGCCGAAGATCTTACGAAAAATATCTCATCACGACCACTTATAGCAAATTCTTCATAGCTTGAGGCATGTCAAATACTGTCCTTAAGAATATTTCACCCGGTATAGGTGTATCCGTCAGGATTCAACACGCTCTTCTAGCCCTAAACTAGGAGCCAGAAACTAACAAAGATTCAACAGATTGAAAACCAGCACTATATAGTTTTTGGAGGAAGAATCTATTTGTACTCTTATTTATGTAAAGAAAAAGAACCTACTTATATAGTCCAAATTGAAGAAGATTATATCCCTTCTGTTATCAAATTGATAACTGCCAAGGAGTAATCAATATTTGAAAACAAATGCTAATTAAGGAGTAATAAAGATATAGAATAAATACCTAAGTCTTAACGTTTAGAAGGATGAGACAAAATTGGTATCTAGAAATTGAATCCAAAGGTAAGAAAGGCTAGTCAATATTCAGTTACAAATATAAATGAGGGTATGTTACAAATATTAGAAAATAACAATTCTTTTTGAAATATATAATTTTATTTTTCCAACACAAGTTATCATGAAATTTCCCTATTTTCTGTTAAGCTTTGCTAGCTTTGTGAACTATTGATCCTTTTCTTGTCACTGTTGTTACACACTGCAGCCTTGAATATCTAAAAGCATCCAGCAGCTGAAACTTATTTTAAGGGACACCAAATTATTCTTTCCTACCTAATGCATAGCCCACATGTTTTGCAGATATTTTCATTCGCTGATTTTTTCTCTTCCATTATATCTTATTTTAGCTTTAACAATGTCAATAACAATAATGCAGTAATTTTCCAAAACATACACAGGGAGGAAAGAAAGAAATTACATAAAACCCATACATTTAAATGGGCATAATCAAGGCCTTCTATTCCCAGTGGCCTTCTTCAAATAATATCCTTCTACCTGATTTGCATTGGAGGCCTGTTCTTGGCCTTCTTTTAAATCTCTTGGTTGTCGTCGGTAGAGTCCTTTTCCTTTGATCAGCTAAACATTGATTCCCATTTATGCATATTTCCTTACAGCTTCAGATTTGATGAGTGAAGTGGAGTACCGTGTACAACTTAGAAGTGTAAAGAACTGTTGTGGATTTCTCAAAGGGACACTATGTATAAAACTAGAACGTAATGTTATGGTTAGATTTAGTTGGATCATAACTATGATAAAGGTCATTTGATTCCACAAGAATAAGGAACAAACATTAACAAAATGACACGATATTTATGATGTATATGTATTATTTCTTCATTGTAATATTTGGAATAGAACTTCAGTACGAGAGAAAATTAAACTTGATTGTGATTGTGAGCCAAGTTGAAAGGATCACTATTGAATTTTCAAACATTAAAATTGTCATCCATCTTCAACCACTTTCTCCTAAGCACATTTAATACTTTTTTTTTTCTGAGGGTACAAGCTAAACTGACCCTATAACTTAATAGTAAATCAACTCATGTGTGAATTGACTTTTAGGTTTTGCAGATAATTGATGAAGAAATGTCAAGTTGCCTGTTTACAATTAATGTCATGTACATACAAATGCAGATCATAGATAAACCAATACAATGTATAGTTGCTTACACACCATAAACCGTCTCAGGTAAATTACTGGAATTTGAGTTAAAAGTGTATACTTTAGTAAGTTGCCTTATTAAGGTTATCTTTATTAGTGACTCAATTTTAACACAGCATATTATGCATCATAACTTGTTTTATTATCGTCTAATGTCATAACACAGGCGAAAAAAAGTTACAGAATAACAGATTCCATCTTTAGATCTCTGATAAGGACTTAATTGTCATGAACCCATGATGGCATGTTACGAGTTTTACAGCTTAGCAGTGTAATAATGGGAATAGTCGTAGGATCGTAGCTAGTGAAAAATGGTCATGAAGCACAATGAGAACTTTACGAGTAAAGAGAAGATTGAAACTTCTGTCTGTCACTATAACATGCCGGATTCTCTTTCTCCTAGCTAAAACAAGAAACAGTGCTAATCAATGACGTCAGATGATATATTTTATGATATCAAATTCACAGAATACGTTGTTCGAGTGTCATTATTGAGTGAAACTCAGTCCACCACGTATTTACTGGTTGTGATCTTTGGTCCGGTGCCTCTGTCTTGAATGGAAGAAAGCCAATTCCACTTATTGACTAAACGCGTCTGAAAACGTCAACCTGGAAGCTTATTCTTTCTGGTTACTTGCGGTATTGAATTTATACTATGTATGTATGATGAAGCAAGTCATTTTCCAAATTCAAATACCACACAAAAAAGTTGCCCCTATTTTTGTGAAGATGTAACCAAAAGGACTTAAGTTATATACACCAACAATGTGAAATGTTTTTACACTATTAATGTAATTCAACTGGCTATACTAGGTACCTGCTCTACTTTCCAGTTACGTACTATTTTAGACTACAAAGAGTTATCTATTATTATAAGTCACTTAACCTACACTATTATATTGCACAAAACTTAAAGTCAGTAAAAAAAAAATAATGACGCTATTCAGCTGAACGAATGGTGTTGTTGATTCATAAGCAACTGAACTGGCAAGAACATTTCCAATTACGTGGAATTACTATGTCCATGAGCTCCTTCCTTTCACCAGGATTTGAAAGAGTCATTCGATAATGACTCGTGTAACATTCACGAACAAGCATAAAGAATAATTATGTAATCTGATTTATTAAGAAAGAGAAGGAACAGAACACACTATAAGACCGGCATCTCTCCCCCTATAAAAGGGGTCTAACCTCTACAAATAGCTGCATTATATCTTCATCAAGAAATTTCCTCTCTTTCTCTCACTGAAATCTTACTATCTACTTTTGATCACATTGCTGAACTTGGCTAACTATTTCTGGACATTTGAGAAGAAACCCCTCTCCTAACCGTCATGGAGAAAGGCTGTATACATCTTGCTGTTGTACTTCTGCTGCTTCAGCAAATGAGTTCTTGTTTGTCAATCGCTAATATCACTACTGATCAAACAGCACTTCTTGCCTTGCAATCTCAAATATCTTTATACGATCCTCGCAATGTCTTGGCAAGAAACTGGACTATTTTCACCCCAGTCTGTAGTTGGATTGGAGTCACTTGCGGCCTTCGCCACCAAAGAGTCACTGCCTTAAATATTGTTAGTATGAACCTTAAAGGAATGATTCCACCACAGCTTGGAAATCTCTCATTTCTCAATTCCCTCAATATCAGAAACAATAGCTTCCATGGAAGTTTGCCCATGGAGTTAGCTCGTTTGAGGAGATTGAAAATGATCAATGCCATGAGCAACAACTTTACTGGCGCAATACCGTCATTTTTAGGCTTGTTGCCAAACCTTCAGTCCTTGTACCTTGCGTTTAACCAGTTGTCTGGTAACATCCCTCCTTCTCTTTTTAATATAACAAAGCTAAAGTACTTAAGACTACGAGGGAACATTCTTGGTGGAGAAATTCCTCGAGTTATCAATAGCCTTTGTTGCCTGAATTTCATAGATCTTCAAGATAATAAGCTTACAGGAGCTATACCACCAACTATGTTTAACCAGTCATCGCTTAAACAGATTGGCCTGACAAATAACATTCTTTATGGGAAACTACCGGGAAATATATGTGACAATCTTCCAAATTTAGAGGTACTTGCTCTTTCCAAAAATCGGTTTGACGGCTTGATTCCACCAAATCTGCAGAACTGCTCTAAACTTCAAATATTATCATTGTCTGCAAATGATTTCACTGGAACCATACCAGCAGAGATTGGGAACTTAACTATGCTGACATCTCTGCAACTTGGGCTTACCTACTTGAAAGGTATTTTTATGATTTGTCTAGCAATATCTGCAAGTGCTTTAAAGCATATAGCTTTCCTGATTCGGCAATTTGCATGGTTTTAAGTCACTTGTGTGCTATTTCCTAATTTGTCGGGTGAAATACCAAGGGAGCTTGGAAATCTTCAAAGACTCCAAATATTTGGATTGTATCAAAACAGGCTGAGTGGTTCAATTCCAGCAAGCCTTTTCAACATTTCAACCCTCCAGATCTTGACAGTAGTGGATTGCCAGCTGTCAGGGAGTCTACCGTCAAATTTAGGCCAAGGGACACCAAATCTCGAAGAAATTTATTTGGGAATAAATAATCTCAGTGGAGTCTTCCCTGCGTCTATTTCGAATGCTTCAAGACTCACTGATCTAGACCTTTCTAACAACATGTTCTCAGGTTCTATTCCTGATTCCCTTGGTAATTTAGAATTGCTTGAACTTCTACAGTTAGGTCAAAATTTGTTGATCAACCAGAATTTCTCTACAGAATTAACCTTCCTGACTTCACTGACAAGATGTAGAAATCTGAGAGAACTGGTCATTAGAGATAACCCTTTAAATGGCATCCTTCCGGCTTCTATTGGTAATTTCTCCAGCTCTCTCAAAATCTTCTCTGCATCTAGGTGCAAACTCAGCAGCATTGTACCAGAAGAAATTGGAAACTTAACAGATGTTTTAGGGATATCACTCTTTGGAAATGACTTGACAGGGTTCATTCCAAAAACTATTGGAGGTTTGCAGAAGCTTCAAATATTTCTTATTGAAAGTAACATGTTAAGCGGGACTATACCCGATGAAATTTGTTGTTTACAAAATATAGTCGACCTGAGTATTAGGAAAAATAAAATTTCAGGTCCCTTGCCATCCTGTTTGGGGAATGTTACTACTTTGAGAAATCTATATCTAGCTTCAAACAAGTTGAACTCCAGCTTACCTGAGAGGCTATGGAGCCTTCAAGATCTATTGGTACTTGATGCAGCATCAAATTC
>NW_025878246.1:0-1981 GCF_002878395.1 Capsicum annuum
CGATTGTTGCTGTTGTTCTTTGATATTCGATGTTTCTCGCCGTTGTTTGAGCGTATTGTGAAGAGATGGGCTGAAGGATAATCGGGTATTTAGAGCTGAAGGGATCGGGTTTCACCGTTGTTGGGGAATGGGTCGTTTGGTTGAGATCGTTTGTGGCTAAGGGTTTGAAAGTGGGTGTTGTTGGGAAGATAAGGGGGTTTGGGCCGGGTTCTTGAGAGTATTGGGCCAATTTGGGGGCTGGTAACAAAAGAGTGGGCCACGGGTTGGTCTTGAAATCAGGCCAATTGGTCTTGGTTTTCTTTTTGAGCTACGGGGAAAAGATAAAAAAGAGGGATTGGTGTGGGATAAAACTAATATGATGTCGGATTATTTCGGGTAGATTAGGGATTCGGATTATAATTTAGGTAATTAAATTTAAATTTTAGCCAAACCGAATACCAATTGGTCAATTGTATCACAATTAAGGCCAAAGTGATTCCAAATTATGCTAAAATTTAATAAATTGACCAAATCAAATAGAATTTCGATACGAATTAACACCCTGTTTAATCTTGAGATTCTTGATTCAATAAAATTAAACAGATATTTACCCAAGTAAGTTATTTTTGAAAATAAATTATATTTAAATCAAAATTTCAATTGTTTGAACTTATTTTCAAAAAATAATCCTTGATTAAAATTTGATATTCCGTAAAATAATTATTTAAGTAACAAAATTACATAATTTTGTATAACTGAATACGATAATGTATAATCGTTACTCAAGAATGATAAAATTTGCACAGATGAATATTTTTTGAAAAGTTTCTATTCAGACGAAATAAATATTTTGATTTTATTAACAACCGAAGAAGCTCGAAAGTAAACTTGGTTTGTGGAGGGCAAAAATTAGGTGTCAACAGCATGCATGCAATTCAAAAAAAGGGTCAGATCACATTGAATCCTTATATATGCAGTTTTATTTTCATTTCTGCGAGAAACTGTTTTCGTGATTTTGAGGTCGTGATCTTCTAATCACACTAACCTAACTTTTACAATTGCTCCAAAACTCAGGTCTATTTTCAAGAAAAGTATGGGGGGGGGGGGGTTAAAAGACAATGCATGAACCACTTGGCATTTTCATAATGATCCTAATGCAAAAGAAAATAACTCTAAAAAACATTTTTCATTTGATCAAAAGACTATAAAAGGACAAAAAGCAAAGGACAGGAACAAAAAGCAAAATTCTTTTCATCACACAATTCTCAATGAATCGACAATTGACAACAACTGTTAAAAAGAGTTTTGGACAAAACATTAATTCACCTTGTGAAGCGAATAAAAGAAAGATGAACAAAGTAAAATGTGATATTACATCAAAAAACAAAAACACTTTTGATGATAAAAACCTCAAATTCAATAAATTTATCAATTTTTAAATTTTATGTCTTTCCAGCTTTTTCCATTTTACAATGGAAAATCACACATTAATGTAGATGTATCAATGACATATTCAATTTGAAAGAATTGAAAAAAAGAAAAAGAAAAAAGTCAAGCTTGCATGCAACTCGATTACTCGATAAGAAAATTCAAGACATGCACAAACTGGCTCAAACAATATATACATATCAATGACAACTATACTTAATTTCAAGAATTGAAAATAAGGAAAAATAATCAGTTTGTTCGTACTTCGACTACTCCTGAACTAGTCGATGTTACTATCAAAAAATTGCTAATTTCCAACAAATATCATGACAAAATTTGCCTCATAGCCAGACACATGCAGAAATTCCATCAGGAATTAGCGATTTTCTAGTAGTATATGAGTATAAACTACAAACTGACACGAACACCACTGTTATGTAATTCAAAAACGCGTAATATACATATTATCAATGACATCTATTCAATTTCAAGAATTGAAAACAAGGAAAAAGGTTCAGTTTGCTCGTACATCGACTACTCGTGAATGAACTAGTTGATGTTACTATCCGAAAAT
>NW_025878247.1:0-2033 GCF_002878395.1 Capsicum annuum
ATTTCTAGAATCGCAGCCACCTTAAAAAATCATTCAATTTTATTATTTTTTTTATTATAAAAAGCGATTCAACTTTACTATAACAACTTTTTCTATTGAAAAATTCTTTGTTCCTATTTTCAGAAAGGAAAAAAAAAAAAAAAGAATCTACCGACAAATTTTGAGTCAATCATGCCACAGAAAAATGTGATTAATTTATGAATATATATATATATATATATATATATATACACCCTTAGATATCAAAGGTCCGTACTAGCACGAGCCCAATAGATGTTATTTTTTAATCTCAATTTATGTGACATAAATAAAATTTAGATAATTAATTATATTTTTAATATTCTTAGATATTTTAATTTGTTAGCTATTGTAATTTATAATAGTTTTTTGACATTGTAATTTACTATTTAAGCTGTTAGCCATTTATAATTTATAATACTCTCCTTGTCCAAACTTTTGTACTGTTGATGATCAATTATATTTTAAAAATAATTTAAGTTTTGTAATTATTATGATTTATAATACTTTTTCTTTTATTTCAATTTAAGTGAAACTTATATAATTTCGAAAGTTAATCAAATATTACGGTTGAAGTCGCAAAACAGAAATGTCTTAAATGACTCATAATAACTTATTAGAAGTGATACAACAAAATTATTACAAAAAATAGTTGTGAGAAAAATATAAGTGGGTCTCATATAAGATGTCAAATTAATTTAAAACATAAATAGTTAATTTATCTTTTTTTTTTTTTTGTTTATTTCATCCTTTTTATTAAATATTATTTTTTAATATTTAGATGACTCATAACAATTAATTAGAGATTAAATAGTAAAATTACGATTGAAACAGTTGAAACAGACATGTTATAGATGTTTATTAAATATTATTAATTTTGTAATATGTAAATGACATAAAATAATTAATTAAAGAATAACTTATTAGAAGTGATATAACAAAATTCGGAAATTGCCAAAAAGTGAGAAATTAGGTGTTACCAAACTGGTTGGAAAACTTTTCGTAAAACCATTTGATGGACTAACCTTGTGTTTGTATTATATCTGGCAAATTAATTTTTTTAATACTTAAATGACCTATAATAATTAATTAGGGTGAAATAGTAAAATTATGATTTAAGCAGCTGAAATAGACATATCATAAATGTCTTTTTTATATTTTTTATTAAATATTATTAATTTTTTAATACATAAATGATATATAATAATTAATTAGGGTTAATATGGTAAAATTACGAAGGAAGCAGGCATGACGATCGCGTTCTGCTTATATAATTGAACCCTAATTGAGCTTTAGAAAATAGGAAAAAGGGTCTAAAATAGACCCAAACTTTAATGAATTTGTTATAACACGCCTGAATCTTGCGAAGTTCGTATGAGCCTCCTAGACTATTTATTAGTGCATTTTAATTTAGTGACGTTTATAAGCTAATAAATAGATAAAATTTATTGAGAAATAAATATATAAAAGAGTTTAGTACATATAAATATCAGTAAAATACGCAAATAAATAGTCTAGGGGGTCATAGGATCCTGCAAATTTTATTCGTGTTACAATACATTTCATCAAAATTTGAATATATTTTAGGACATTTTTCCTAGAATATAATCGAATTCAAGTTGAGCCGAATCATAATAAACTATCAATATCTCGAACTCTCATTTGAATTCGTAATTAATTACATTTAAATGTAATTAAATTATATACATTATATATATTAATCTTCCTTTACTTGTGGGTACATGGGTCGTTGTTAGATTTTTTGAAATGAAAAAGTAGCTCGTCGATATTTGTTGGGATTTGAATTTTTTGGCTATTGCAGACCTAATTAAGGACCTCAATACAAATAATTTTTCCATCTTCTATATAATTTCTTGATAGAAAAGAAGAAAAGACTTTTGCTATGAATTCTAATTTTGCTATTGCAATCACTTGTCACCACTGTTATTGAGAAATTTGAAGAAATTTTGAAGATAATTTTTAGAGATGGAAATTGGAGAAGATGATCGAGGAGG
>NW_025878248.1:0-1895 GCF_002878395.1 Capsicum annuum
TTGCCAAAATTGTGTTCTAATTCAACTATCATATACAGATTTAGAAACTATAGAACAGTTTTATGCTATATTTACCCCTCAGTGCATGTACCGATAGACTACATAGAGAAAGAATATAATGTCTCCTTTCCAACATGGAACATATTATATATAGTAAGCATGAATTTTAATTTTTGCTGGTAATAATTCTGAACTAAAAGCCAGTAATGGAGTTAAGTCACACACACCCTCTGTTTGGATGGTGGTTTCCCATGGTATGGTATGGTATAATTATTAAGAGAACCATGTTTGTTTTGATTGTTTCTTAAAATATATGGTATGGTATGATTTAATTTCATCTTTTGATAACCATGAAAACCTTCATTTTATGTAACAACCGATTTGGTGGTATCCCATGATTTGATTATCTATTTTCCAATTATGCTCTTTCTTAATATTACATAATCTTATTTTTTCTTCACCTAATATTATTTAACTCCACCTCCTATTCCAACCTCCCACCCCACTAGCCTCGCCCCCCTACCTCGACCCGACCTCACCCCCACCCAATCTTTTTTTAATTTATTTTAAAAAAATATTTAAAAACTTGTTCTTATCCGATCCTCATTCACAACCCAACCCCCATCACCTACTAGCCCCCCCACCCCTCCCCCCCATACATTTCTTTTTTATTTTTAATTTTTTTTTAAAACTTTCTAGGAGATTTTCTTACACCGCCACCCATCCCTTACCATCTCCCCCCTTCCCGCCCCCCGCCCCCCACACACAAATAAAAAAAATAATTTTTTTAATTGACTCTTTTTTAAGAAAAATTAGAACTTTTTTTCTTACCCCTACCCCATTCTTACCCCCTACTCCACTACCTCCACCCCCAAATATTTTTTTAAAAAAATTCAATTTCTTAACCTCGTCAATCTTTATCACATTCGTTTCATTATTTTGTGTTAAATATATATAAATGTTTTTGGAAAAAAAAAAATCTACTTGTGCTACGAATACAAGAAAATAAGTAAGAAAAAAATTATTTTCTTGAAAAATATTATATTTTTTTGAATTCTATACCGAACACACCCATAACATACAGAAACAATACATTCAAAATTTGTACTTGTCGTCGATGTCACGCCTCAAAACACCAAAAAGAAATAAAATTTTTTACCAGAAAAAATAAATCTCGTTATATTTAGTTGATCTACTATTTTATTAATTTTGTTAGAATTTACATGAATTTAACAACTTAATATATCTACATGGAATATCTATGATAAAATAATAGGAAGAAAATTGTTTAATTAACAATTTTTAATAAATTTAATATTTATAATAATTAAGAGCATTTTAGTAAAATTATCAGTTATAATATAGTACCATACCGTCAAATCAAACAATAAAACTATCATTAAACAACATTTAACGATATAATCTATCCAAACATTATATTGTATTATACTGTACATTACAATACCATATCATACCATATAGTATCGTACATTATAAAATTATAACAAATCACCATCCAAATAAAGTGTTAGCCTCAAGAGAATACATCTGGAGATATTTTAGAAAGCATCAATTTGAACATTTTCTAAAATCGCAAAAGTGTTTTTGCAAAATCGAAATTAAATCAGATTTACATATATTTTGCAGTCATGGAGAAACCCATCTCCTATGTGTTAAGTTGAGAAATTACCCTAAAATTGGTTTGTTTAATATGTGTCTCCCGAATTCTAACGAAAAAGGCCTTCATAAGTTGTTATTGATTTATTGGCCATTTTATTCATACGATTAATGACGGAATCGAGATTTTCATTAAAGGAATTCAAAAGTATTCATACAAACTAGCCTAAGGGTTTAACATCTATTATATATATATATATATATATATATATATATAT
>NW_025878249.1:0-6016 GCF_002878395.1 Capsicum annuum
TTTTTGAATTATTTTAGGGTTGTAGTTCGGGATCTATCTTTTTTTGTCCCTTTTTCGTTTATGTTCAAACCCTTCTATATTTCATTTTTATTAAATAGAGTGTCCCCTTTTTCTTTGTGTTTTAAATATGTGTTGTTTGTTTGTTTTTTACATAGTACATTTTATGTTGACTCTAGTGATATGATATGCTAGTGAAATTTACAGCTAGAGCTTAACATTTAGTTTAAGAATGAACATTGAATCAAAGGGTTAAAGTTAGAAAAAGAGTGCATCTGAGGAAATAGATAGAGTGCTGGGGCATTTGGTGATCAATTTGAAACCTTCTTTGAAAATTAAGGCTATTATTTTGAGAATCGCGAGAATAACTTGGTCATCAATTGAAAGACATATCTCAATTAAGTCAAGTAGTGAATGTGTGATCCTATGTCAAAAGGAACAGGAAGAAAATCAGCTCCACGAAGCCATGAGTCCTTCAGCATGAGGAATGTACAACGAAAATAGAGTTGTATGTTTGACAAGTGTAGAAAAAGAAGTGACATACATGCTCAGTTGAAGTTAGTGTTGTTAAAGTGCCACAAATGATCTTCATCTTTCATTTTCATATTGCATGATATGTACTTGCATTTTTAAGGATTGAGATGACGAAGGCCTTTCATTCTACTATCCAAACATCATGTCATCCTTTGTTTACCCATTTGAGCTTTAGTCCTATTTTCTTTCATACCCCTCTTTTGGAATCATATAGAGTCCACAAAGCTCAAAAGAAAAGGTGTTGAGAAAAACAATAGAGTTAGAAAAGTTTCAAAAAAAAGAAGAGAAAAATGTGTCCAAAAAGAGAAAAAGAAGAGCGTCGAGAAAAATAAAGTCCCAAAAGTCCCAAAGAGAAAAGAATCAACAAAAGGAAAAAAAAATAGAATCAAGTGAAAAGAAATAAGCTGCCAGAACTACGCATGACCTAATTCTCCTTTCTCGAGGGTGAGATACGTAGGCTGCCCTACTCAGGGCTCGGTCCAACCAAATAAACAATTTAGAGTCACCCAGTCAAAAGAAACTGGGGCATGAGTTAATCCTTATTGTTTGAGTCGATTCCAAAAGTTGTAAGTCCTACCCAACTTCAAGAGTCGTTTGGGCCACATGCCATTCTTTCTTTCTAACCTTACCCAAAAGCCAAGTTACAACCAAAGAAAGACCTTCAGATCAATCTTTGAGGATGTTAAGGCTGAGCATGCAAGGGATATGATGATGCATTTGGGAACTATTTGTCTTCATCAGCATAGGGAATCAAGAGAGAAGTAAAAATGAGAGAGTATTATTGGTGAAAACCCTTACGGGCACCATAAGGCGATGGTAAGTTGAGAGAAATTAAAATGAGTGAGTCATATTGGTGAAAACCCTTATGGGCACCATAAGGCGATAGTAAGCCGAGAGAAAATCAAAGAATCTTGTTGGCGAAAACCCTTCAAGGCGCCACTAGCCGAATGGGGTCTTAAATGCAATTGACCTAAGAAAGCGACTCAGTGTCAAGGCCATTAACTCAACAACAATGGGAAGAAAGTTTGGATGAAAAGATCAAGCTGCTTAATCCAAAATGCATGGCATAATCATTAGTGTTGATTGTCATTTTTAGATGAATTTTTCGTTTCTTTGTTTTAAAAGGAGACATTTATTGTCTTTTCTTTATTTTCTTTATTTTAATTTTATCTTTCTTGAGTCAGTTATCAAAACAAAAATTGTCATTCTTTTTTTTCGTTCCTTGTCTTTGAGTCAAGTCCGTGTCAAAACAAGAGAGAAAAGATTTCAAAACTGGCTACCAACTTCTTTAATTGCACAAATCAAGACAAAAGCTAACATATGAAAGAGACATGATTGTGAGCCCAAAAAAGGCATGCAGGAAGTTTTGTCAACAGATAAGTCGGGGAACTCATGGAAATACCAAGGTTCAAAGGGTTTATTTGAGAAACACGACAAAGCAGAAATACTGTGTTTGTTTCAGAGTCACACTTAATAAGCTGAGTTTGGGTCAATGATACAGCAAGTCTATGACATATGCTAATGGTTAGAAGCAAAGCTAAATGTGACGGGGGCAGGAGCAATTGCCTCAAAATCCAAAGCCAAAAACTAGCCACCATGTTTATAAACTCACAAGTTTTCTTTGTATGTAATAGGTATACATGTTGCATTCAGATCAAGGATTTTAGAGCCTAAACATCAAAGGCCGTAATTTCTCACCTCAACAAATGCAAGAGGCAAGGTTGCTGCGCAGGTTTGGTAATCAAAACCACGGTAAAACTCACAATTTAAGATCTCTAGCAAACGTACTTCCTTGTTTTGGTAATTCAAGTAGCTTTGGTAAGGAGACGCACTTCACTATTTTGATAATTCAAACAACACTGGTAAGGAAGCACACTTCCTTGATTGGGTAATTCGAATTTTGCTTCTTTGGTAATACACTTCCTAACTTAAGTCTTAATTCCAAGAAGACGTACCTTTTAGTCGAGTCATCCTCTTTGATTCCTATAAGACGTACCTTTTAGTCGAGCAATTCCCTTTGGCCCCTAGAAGCCTTTCCTTTTAGTTGAGTCATTTCCTCTGATTCCTATAAGACGTACCTTTTAGTCGAGTCATTCCCTTTGATTCCTAGAAGACGTATCTTTTAGTCGAGTCATTCCCTTTGATTCCTAGAAGACGTATCTTTTAGTCGATTCATCCCCTTTGATTCCTATAAGACGTACCTTTTAGTCGAGTCATCCCCTTTGATTCCTATAAGATATACCTTTTAGTCGAGTCAATCCCTTTGACCCCTAGAAGACGTACCTTTTAGTTGAGTCATTTCCCTTGATTTCTATAAGACGTACCTTTTAGTCGAGTCATCCTCTTTGATTCCTATAAGACGTACCTTTTAGTTGAGTCATCCACTTTGACCCCTAAAAGACGTACCTTTTAGTCGATTCATTTCCTTTGATTCCTAGAAGACGTACCTTTTAGTCGAGTCATTCCCTTTGATTCCTATAAGACGTACCTTTTAGTCGACTCATCCCTTAGATTACTATAAGACGTACCTTTTAGTCGAGTCATCCCCCTTGATTCCTAAAAGACGTACCTTTTAGTCGAGTCATTCTAATTAACTTATAGAAAATGCATTTCTTTATTTGGGATAATTTTTTTTTCAATTTTGATGTGATTTCAGGAGCATGCCCGAAGCACAGGGTGAATAAATGGAAAACCAAGCAACAAGGTGAATAAATTGAAAGTTAAACAGATTCAAAAATAGCAAGTCAGGAGCCCGCCTGCAAAATAGGGTGAAAAAAAATTGAAAGCATAGCAACAAGTTGATGAAATAGCAAGTTAGGAACCCTCCTGGAGAACAGGATGTAGAAATTGAAACGCATAGAAACAAGTTGATGAAATAGCAAATCAGGAGCCCGCCTGCAGAACAGGGTGAAAAAATTGAAAGCATAGCAATAAGTTGATGAAACAACAAGTCAGGAATCCGCCTAGAGAACAGGGTGTAGAAATTAGAAAGCATAGCAACAAGTTGATGAAATAGCAAGTCAGGAACCCACCTGAAGAACAGGGTGAAAAGACTGAAAGGCAAGCTACAAGTTGAAGAAAGTGCATGTCAGGAGCCCGCCTGAAGAATAGGGTGATGAAACTCAAGTTAAGGAAAGCTGCATAGATTAGAATTTTTGTAATTTCTTTTATGTTTTAACTTGTAATTTTCATTTTTGATGTAATAACAGAGCCGTGGACCGAAACCTCGACGGGACCTCACTCGACTCTCTAACTCGATATTGTCCTTCTCTTTTCAATCCTTTGAGATACCCATGACTTGATTCCCTCATAACTTAGGTAGGTAGGATGTCCTAAGTCAAGACTTGGTGTCCCTCTTTCCTTCTGTTTCATTCTTTTTATAATGGTCGGGATAAAATTCTGTCTTATTGTCTACTTCTTTATCTGAAAACATTTCATGTTTACATATAAAGGGGGCATGTTGTAGACACCTGATTTTGTCCCTCCCAAGTCCAATTTATTCATTTTTAGCTCACATTACCACGTACTCTCACCCACGTGATTATACCCTTCATAAAATGACAAAAATAACAACCCTTAACAAGTTTTATCTTGTTTTGATCTTATCCTAACAAACTTTATCCGAATCACCTACCTCTACACCCCTCACCCCACCTACCCATATGACCTTACCCTCTACCCCATATTTATTTTTCTTTTAAACAAACTTTCTAAAAGAAAACAAAAGGAGGGGTCCACAAGGATAAATAGAAAAGGCATATACATACACCCTATACATAATTCAACGGGGGGCACACTGGAGAAAGATACTCTCACTAGCAAATTACACTAAGGACAACTCTCAATTTCAATTAACGGATTTCCATCAAAAGGTACAAACATCATTCTCACATATACACAGCCATGGAGGATTTTCTTCCCCACTTTTCTCTCACCCACACGCACTAACACATACATACTTCGTTCCTCACAGATAGACGCACACACTAACACACACATATCAAGATAGAAAGGGAGTTTCCTTGCCTCGGGTTACTGTTCCGGCGACTATTTTGCCGGAATCAGTTTTAGTTCATCATCCGCGATAGGTGGTTCATCAAAATCTTCTTCAGGTCATCATTGTTGACCTGTTCATCCCTTGAAATATCCCTAAATCCCTGCGATTTTCTTGATTTTAGACAAGATCTAGCTGAAATTTAGTCTATTCCAGTCAGCTTTTGTCTTTGGTAGCTCCTCGAAGATCGAACTCGCACGGCTCGTCAGTTTTCTGCAAAAATTTGGGTCTTAATTTTTCTGTGGGCGTTTGATTCTAAAGTTGAATGGTTCATATTGGGACTTTGCATTGCTTTTCAAATTCGTTCGGGGGAATTTTTTTGACACTGATTAATTTTGATTCGAGTTGGGGTTTTGTCGCTCTTGAGGGTTCCTATTCGAGCTTTTGGATTTAGACTCCTTTAACTCTTATTATCCTCATAAATCATCCTCGGAAGGTCCATTTCTTTAAACCGCTTCTTCCCCTTTATTCTTTTATCGAAATGGTTGTGATTATGTGTGATGTGGTTATACTTTGTTTGATTTTTATTGATATTGATGTTATGATCATGACATTTGGTGATTCGTCTTCGAAGGTTTGAGGAAAGAACTTGATCATGTTTTAATGGATAGATAAAAAAAAGTTGGGGGTTGGAATTGAAAAATTGATGAAAAGGTAACTTAGCCGATATACTCCATCAAGCGACCGTGGTCGAACCACGGGATAGTGGGGTGCCTAACACCTTCCCCTCGGTTAACAAAATTCCTTAGCCGGAATCTCTGTTCGCAAACTAATTTAAAGAGTCAAAACATTTTTGAAAAGGATCTTTCAAAGGTGACTGGGCACACCGGATTATGCCAAGTGGCGACTCTGAGTTTTGATTGTAAAAGTGCTTTTCGAAACAAATTTTTATCTTTGTCACTTTAATAATAAAAACCCTTTTGAAACTTAACCTTTCGGAGTTATAAAAGGGGTGTGACACCTGTTGCAATGATAAATCAAAACTTTGACCAAGAAATGCATCTCTTGAGAGTAAAATTGAATGACCAAGACTAGGAAGTGCGTCTCCTAAGAATTAAAGTGAGGAATTCTTACTAGAAAGTGAGTCTTCTATAGATAGAAGTTTAAATTAAAAAGTATACTACCTGACAAATGAAAACTAGCAAGGAAGTGTGTCTCCTAATGACTAAGTGCAATACCTCGACTAGAAAGTGCATTTTCTAGAAGTCAAGGGGACTGACTCAACTAGGAAGTACATCTACAGAGAATCAAAACTTAAGTTAGAAAGTGAATTACCCAAAAAGCAAAGTTCGAAAGAAGAAAGTGTGTCTTCTTACCAGTGCCGCCTGAATTACCCAAACAAGAAAGTACATCTCCTCGTAAATGTCACTTGAATTGCCCAAACAAAGAAGTGTGTCTCCTTACAAATGGTTCTTGAACTACCCAAATAAG
>NW_025878250.1:2500-5547 GCF_002878395.1 Capsicum annuum
AAAGCCGCTAATAGAAAACCGAAATAACTAGTTATAGTAAGCATGAAGGGGCTAAATTTAATGAAATATGTTCTTTTTATACATATGTTTAAAAAGCACTTACCTAAGTTTCAAATTTTTCAAAATGAAAATAAAATAGGAGGGTAGACAAAAATCTCAATTGAAATTGGAAGAATAAGTTGAATGAAAAGTTTTTGATTCATCTATCATTATAGGCAGACAACACTAACAAAGATAAAGTGCCAGACATATAAAAGAAATTGATTCATCATCTGTAACATCTATCCATCCCGCAACTCCAATCAACCGATTCATTGAGTAACTCTTGGGTAAACTATTAAACTAATAAGAGCTATATCATCTAACTTCATTCAAAAATGAAACTTGAATTTTTATAGAATCAAAATAGAAATGATTTTAGAATTTGATCATTTCTTAGATTCTGTTGAATTGTATCGAATCCATTTTCGATTTTAAAGCGAACAGTTACCTTATAAAACTTTTTCTTTTTACTTTAATTTAAGTTTAACTCATTAGATTCAGTAATATATTAATTCACATAATATCTTGAATGATGGAGAAGAAGAAAAAGTTATCACACAATCGCTTGATAAAATCTTTTTTTTGGCCAACTAGATTCTAAAACTAGTAATTTCTATTAGGTTACACATTTTATCCTTCCACACTGCCCCATCCTTGTAGCTAGATCAAGAAAGAACCTTTGGATCGAGATCCACAACAATGCATCACAACTATGAATTCCAATTATTCTATTTTTTCTTTCATCGAATATGATCTACTACTCTTATTTCTTACTCGACCATTAACTTCTTCTTTAAAAAAAGGATTCCAACAACAAAACGGCTTCCACAACTACGAAAAGAGAATTTCTATATCTCACATCTACTTAAATTGTGGGAATATGAGAATCTCTTTCGTTGAATTGAAAGAATTTTCTATTGAATGGAAGATGATTTTACATCAACAAGTAAAGGAAAAAAGAAATTATTTTAGTACTTACTTTTGATACTAATTCAAATTGCGTTGCTGTGTCAGAAGAAAGATAGCTATACTGATTCGGTATACTCTAAAGACGCCCTCAGTACAATATTGACGATCTCACAAAGATGAAATTTCAGTGAATTGTCATTTACTGATCTCATCTTTTACGGAATCGATCTTCTTTGACTGTACAAGAATATGTGGAGCTCAGCATGTCTGGAAGCACAGGAGAACGTTCGTTTGCTGATATTATTACCAGTATTCGATACTGGGTCATTCATAGCATTACTATACCTTCCCTATTCATTGCGGGTTGGTTATTTGTCAGCACCGATTTAGCTTACGATGTGTTTGGAAGTCCTCGGCCAAACGAGTATTTTACAGAGAGCCGACAAGGAATTCCATTAATAACTGGCCATTTTGATCCTTTGGAACAACTCGATGAATTTAGTAGATCATTTTAGGAGGCCCTAATGACTATAGATCTAACCTATCTAATTTTTACAGTACGATGGTTGGCTGTTCACAGCCTAGCTGTACCTACCGTCTTTTTTTGGGGATCAATATCAGCAGTTAATCCAATGATAAAGAACATCCGAATTATAGAGCTACAACACAATCAAACTCGAACGAACAAAATGTTGAATTTCATCGTACCAGTCTCTACTGGGGGTTATTACTCATTTTTGTACTTGCTTTTTGATTTTCCAATTATTTCTTCAATTAACAAAACGAAAGAGAATAAATAAGATTCTCTTAGCTCGTTCGGAAGGATCTCATAATTCAATTATCCAAGGCTGTTTATGTCTCTAGCATGACCACTTGATGAAATCTAGAGGGAAGTGGGGTAAATGGCCGATACTACTGGAAGGATTCCTCTTTGGATAATAGGTACTGTAACTGGTATTCTTGTAATCAGTTTAATAGGTATTTTCTTTTTTATTTAGAATCTTTCTTATTTACCTTTAAGGCATCCTATTCCCCGTTTTGACTTTCTTTTGGAATCGTCTTCTTTTAAATAAGATCTTCCCCCTTGTTCTTCCTTCTTCCTATGATCTTGACCTACTAAGTGATTTCCGAAAGCTCCCACTATGACTAAAAAGCTCCCAATAGGCCACGTAGCAGCTTAAGCTTATATTATAATAAAGTAAGTAGGAAGGAGCGAAAGCTACTCGACCAGATGGGAGAGGCGACCAAAGGAAGCTGGTTCACCTTTTCTCCTCCCTTACAACATAGGTCGTTCCAATCCTAGATGAAAATATTCCAAAATGGAATTGGAAATCTTTATTGGACCGTGATAGCCAGCTAAAACTAAACGGGTTTGAAGCATCTTCTTGGAATCACTAAGGAAGTAGGAAAGGATCTAGGGTTGTCTGAGGCCCTGAGAGCCAGGATGCTTGCTCTTGAAGATGAAGTAAACATGGTCATGGGCCAATATCTCGGTGCTGTTGAAGGTATGAATGAACACTTTACCCTAATTGGTTGGGTGTGGGTGGGAGCTTAGTAGTTGCTTAGTCGTTCAAAAGTCAGACTGTCGTAAGCCCGACACTATTCTATTTACTCTCTCAAATGAGGGGCTGGTTTATTTTGCTACAGGGGCCATCTCCTGTCATCCCTTACCTATGGTTCAGGAAAGGGATTGACTGGAATGATTGCAATGATACACACCAATACCACTACAACGAGGTGGAAAGGGGAGCGATCGGAGGATGACAGAGAAATCACGCCTTGCTCTACCATAGCATGTCGGGAATTAGGGGGACATACTGGACGTAACCACTCCCTTGGTTGGGGGCTGTGCCGCCCTGCCTTTCGATCGATACACAGTTGAGGAGGCCGATCACGAATGCTATAGGTGTGGGAGCGATCCTGGTCAGGGAAGGCTAAGACGGCGCCTCGCATATGGGTAGCAAGAGGGCGCTTATGCCCCGACGGTGGGGCCTTATGGGGAAGGGCCCAGCCCAATAGGGACAGCACACCCCCTACTTCAAGCGCACCTCTGTATCAACTGAATCACTCTTTTGGTCTAGTCGGTGGAACCGGTG
>NW_025878251.1:0-1660 GCF_002878395.1 Capsicum annuum
CATAGCCTCAAATACCGAATCAAGACCACTCACAGCCACTTCACCCACCTTGAACCAACCTATGGGTGATCTACACTCCCTCTCATACAAGGTTTCAAACGGAGTCATGCCAATACTAGAGTGAAAGTTGTTATTATAAGCAAATTCTATCAACGGTAAGTGATTATCCCAACTTCCCTTAAAGTCAAGTGCACAAGCTCTCAACATATCCTCTAAGGTCCGGATGGTCCGCTCAATCTGACCATCGGTCTGCGAATGAAAAACAGAACTCAAAAGCACTTGGGTACCAAGACCCTTTTGAAAAGCTTTCCAAAATTGCGAAGTGAACTGAGTACCCCTATCCGAAATGATAGACAAGAGAACTCCATGCAGTCTAACTAGCTCTCGGATATACAATCTATCGTCATCCTCAACAGTATATGAAGTATGAACAAGCAAGAAATAAGCAGACTTAGTCAATCTATCAACCACAACCCAAATAGAATCATGATGGTGTTGGGAAGGAGGTAAACCAATCACGAAGTCCATATTTATCTCTTCCCACTTCCAGGTGGGAATACTAAACTCCTGCATCATACCACCAAGTCTTTGGTGTTCAACCTTAACCTGTTGGCATGTTGCACACTTAGCTATAAACGCTGCTATATCTTCTTCATGCCACTCCACCCATAGATTTCCCACAAGTCTCGGTACCTCTTAGTGGCACCAGGATAAATAAAATATCGCACCCCGTACGCTTCAGCCATTATCCTCTGTCTCAGATCATCAACATTCGAGACACACAATCTACCCTACAATCTCAACACACCATCTCCCCCTTGGGAGAAAACCTCTACTTTTTAATCCTTGACTGACTCCTTCAGTCTGACCAAACTAGCATCTAAGTATTGCTTTTCCTTCACTTCTGAAACCAAGGAGGATTCGAAACTACTCTAAACCCCTATACTACCTTTAGCAGAGTCAACAACTTAACCCCTAATCTAGCCAAATGATGTACATCAGGAGCCAACTCTTTCGTACCTTCTACCACATACGAAACACTACCCATGGACTCTCTACTTAGGGCATCCGCCACAACATTGGCCTTGCCTAAATGGTATAGCACACTCATATCATAGTCCTTTAACAATTCTAACCATCGTCCCTGCCTAAGATTCAATTCTCTCTGGGTAAACACATACTGCAGACTCTTATGATCAGTGAAAACATCAACATGGACACCATACAAATAGTGTCTCAAGATTTTCAAAGCAAACACAACAGCAGCCAACTCAAGGTCATGGGTGGGGTAATTTTTTTCATAGGTTTTCAACTGTCTAGAAGCATAAGCTATCACCTTACCCTTCTGCATCAATACGCAACCCAACCCAACTCTCGAAGCATCACAGTACATCACAAAACCATCAACAACATCAGGCAAAGTCAAAATAGGGGCTGAAGTGAGTCGAGTCTTCAACTCCTGAAAACTCTTCTCACAAGATTCGGACCATAAGAACTTTACTTTCTTTGGGGTCAACCGAGTCATAGGAGATGCTATAGAGGAGAAACCCTCAACAAAATGACGGTAATAGCTAGCTAAACCCAAGAAACTTTGGATATCAATCGGAGAAATAGGTCTAGGCCAATTTCTAACAGCTTCGGTCTTTTGGGGATCAACTCT
>NW_025878252.1:0-2199 GCF_002878395.1 Capsicum annuum
AGCGGCGAGCGCCGGCGTGGGCGGAGCCCGTGCATAAGCCTTGACGCGCCTTCATCTCCTCTGCTCCCCCCAAGGGCGGGCTATCATGTCAAGCGGAACTTGCTTCAGCCTTGCAACGTCCGCATGGGCAGCAGCGCGCGACATCTATTGCTGTGCGTTGGGGCTGGTGCTGGGCGTGCATCGACTAAGCATTTGAACGTATGGTGCGTGAGTTGTGCTCGGTATATGCGGTTAGCTTGGATCCCTGCTCGAGCAGCAACGACCTGACCCGCCTGCCATCTCAGTCGTGGGCAAGCGCAATTTAGGTTTGCTCGAAGTCGGTTTCCTGTGCTGCATACCTAATGCCCAGGCATTATCATGTTTTATTGATAGCCTTTTGCCCTTCGTATTTCGTGTGTGGGGTAAATCGAAAGGCCTCCCTCGTGTCTCACGCCTTTCTCGCTTCGTCATGTGGTCATGGTCTATGAGCGGCGGTCAGGATTCTCTGATGCGGTAGACACAGTGGGCATGGGGTCTTTATCGACTCCTATCTGCCCTGAATGATGCTCCTTGCAAACGACGGTAGCGCTCTCCTTGATTCAGTCTGTGCCCTCACGAGCAGGTCGAGCTTATATGACGCCAGCATCGATGAGGAATGCTACCTGCTTTATCCTTCCAGTAGTCATATGCTTGTCTCAAAGATTAAGACATGCATGTGTAAGGATGAACAAATTCAGACTGTGAAACTTTGAATGGCTCATTAAATCAGTTATAGTTTGTTTGACAGTATCTACTACTCGGATAACCGTTGTAATTCAAGAGCTAATACATACAACAAACCCCAACTTCCGGAAGGATACATTTATATGATAAAAGGTCAACGCGGGCTCTGCCCGTTGCTGCGATGATTCATGATAACTGAACGGATTGCCTGGCCATTGTGCCGGCGATGCACCATTCAAATTTCTATCCTATTAAGTTTTGATGGTTGGATAGTGGCCTACCATGGTGGTGACGGGTGGCGGAGAAATAGGGTTCAATTTTGGAAAGGGAGCCTGAGAAACGGCTACCACATTCAAGGAAGGCAGCAGGCGCGCAAATTACCCAATCCTGACACGGGGAGGTAGTGACAATAAATAACAATACCAGGCTCAATGATTCTGGTAATTGGAATGAGTATAATCTAAATCCCTTAACGATGATCCATTGGAGAGAGAGTCTGGTGCCAGCAACTGCGGTAATTCCAGCACTAATAGCGTATATTTAAGTTGTTGCTGTTATAAAGCTCAAAGTTGGACTTTGGGATTGGCCGACCGGTCTGCCTATGGTGTGCATTAGTCATCTCATCCCTTCTGTCGGTGATGCGCTCCTGGCATTAACTGGTCGGGTCGTGCCTCCGCCACTGTTACTTTGAAGAAATTAGAGTGCTTAAAGCAAGCCTACGTGCTGCATGCATTAGCATGGGATAACATTATAGGATTTCGATCCCATTACGTTGGCCTTCGGGATCGGAGTAATGATTAACAGGGATAGTCGGGGGCATTCGTATTACATAGTCAGAGGTGAAATTATTTGATTTATGAAATACGAACAACTGCGAAAGCATTTTCCCAAGATGTTTTCATTAATCAAGAACGAAAATCTATTTCATTTTGGACAATTTTTCTAACGTCCCCACGTTATTTTTATATGTTTTTCAATCTTTTATTTAATATACTTAAATTTAAATATTATATACCTTTACGTTATACATACAAATATGCACTCAATTTTTGGTTTAAGGTTAGTTCATGCGCTTGAAATATTTTCCTAATGTTTTTATATTTTTATAAATATTTTTCCTATTTTCGAATTATTTTTACATAGTTTTTGAATTTTCAAAAATGATATTTGAAAAAAAATATTTTCTTAATGAATCCACGGCGACCGCCGGCGGCTGGCGTGGGTGGCGTCGTGCATAAGCCTCGACGTGCCTTCATCTCCTCTGCTCCCCCCAAGGGCATGCTATCGTGTCAAGCAGGACTTGCTTCAGCCTTGGAACGTTTACATGGGCAGCAGCGCACGGTATCTATTGCTAGGCGCTGGGACCAGTGCTGGGCGTGCATCGACGGAGCATTTGGACACACGGCACGTGAGTTATGTTCTGTATGTGCGGTTAGGTTGGTGCCCTGCTCGAGCAGCAACGTCCTGACCCACCTACCATCTCAGTTGTGAGGCAAG
>NW_025878253.1:0-5451 GCF_002878395.1 Capsicum annuum
AAGTTTTTTATCCGTTCTTTATGTGGTGTTGAAACATCAAGTAAAACATGAATTCTATTTCTTGATCCACCTTCGCCTAAATTTATTTTTACATGATATCATTATCTCCTAAGCTATGAATAGATTAGTTCTTAGTTAAACAAGTTACTGTGTTAAAATTTTTGACTGACTCAATATAAACGGTACTATTGATGAAAATAGGAGAAATTAGTGGAGGATTTGTGTAGCATTGGCCATTTTGAAAAACGTGACTTTGAGGTAAAGCGGAAGTACGAGTACATGCACAATCCAAATGCTGAAATGGGAACAGGAGTCAAAATGCAACGAAGGGAAGTTGATCACGATAAAGCTAAAAAGGCATAACAAACAGATGTCAAAAGTATTATGAAGGCAGCTCAAATCCATATTGTTGTGGCCACTTTGATAATGACAGTCACTTTTGTCACTGGTATCACATTGCCACGAGGTTTTGAGAGCGAATCTGATAACCCTAATCAAGGGATGGCGATTTTAATAAGGAATACAACATTTCATGCATTTGTTGTTTCCGATGTCATTGCCTTCACATTCTCTGCTGTTGTCATATTCATCTACTTCCTTATGGCAGATACAAGTAGAGATCCTCAAAGTAAGAAAATTTTAAAGAAGATTTATGATCTCGTAGGTATTTTTCAGTGCTTAGCAGTTGTAATTGCATTTGCAACGGATATGCTTGCTACCTTATAACATTCTCTTGGTCTTGCCGTTACTATCTGTTCCATAGGTTATCTCTCTATTTTATTGTACTTCTTGATTGTTATCTATATTTGTAGATATATGAAGAATATAAGCGAGTAGAATTGTCGGTGATGAAAATTTTGCTACTCGCTTATATGAAGAGCGATTTCATTTTTCTTCTTTTGACAGCATAAAAATGCCGAAGTGATCTTAAGGACTTCTACCACGAAATGGGAGTTTCCATAGAGGGATGCGTGGAGGACCGTGTTTCCCTTTGGAGTGACTACGTAGCCGTTTTCTTCATCCCTTTTCAAATGATCAACGAGCAGAAATTGCCATCTCCGATATTGCCTCTCATCACAGCATTACATTATGTTGTGTTTAGTGCAGCTACGGCAAAAGGCCTTTTCCGCCCAATATCGGAGATGGCAATTTTTTGCTTGTTGATCATTTGAAAAGGGATGAAGAAAATGGCTACCA
This sequence comes from Capsicum annuum, assembly GCF_002878395.1. NCBI lineage: Eukaryota > Viridiplantae > Streptophyta > Magnoliopsida > Solanales > Solanaceae > Capsicum > Capsicum annuum. The sequence goes on from NW_025878253.1 coordinate 1,198, forward strand.
AGTTACTCCAAAGTGCAACACGGTCCTCCATGTCGCATCCCTCTATGACAACTCCTACTTTGGGGTAGAAGTCCTTAAGATCACTCCAGCATTGTTATGCTTTCAAAACAAGAAAAATGAAACCGCTCTTCATATAAGTGAGTAGCAGAATTTTCGTCAATGACAATGCTACTCGCTTATATTCTTCATATATCTACAAATATAGATAACAACCAAGAAGTACCATAAAATGGAGAGGCAACCTATGGAACAGATAGTAACGGCAAGACCAATGAAACGTGAAAAAGTAGCAAACATACCCGTTGCAAATGCAATTACAACTACTAACATTGACAAGCACTGAAAAATACATGCAAGATCATAAGGCTTCTTTACAATTTTCTTACTTTGAGGATCTCTACTTGTATCTGCCATGAGGAAGTAGATGAATATGGCAACTGCTGAGAATGTGAAGGCAATGGCATCAGAAACAACAAATGTACGAAATATTGTTTTCCTTATTAGAATCGTCATCCCTTGATTAGGGCTATCGGAGCCGCTCTCAAAACCTCCTGGCAATGTGATACCAACGGCAAAAGTGATTGTCGTTATCAAAGTGGCCACAATAATATGGATTTGAGCTGCCTTCATAATACTTTCGACTTTTGTTTGATCTGCCTTTTTAGCTTTATTGTGATTAACTTCCCTCAGTTGCATTTTGACTCTTGTTCCCGTTTCAACATTTGGATTGTGCATGTACTCGTACTTCCGCTTTACCTCAAAGTCACGTTTTTCAAAACGGCTAATGCTACACAAATCCTCCACCAATTTCTCCTATTTTCATTGATAATACAGTTTTTATTGAGTCAGTCCAAAATTTTAACACAATAACTTGTTTAACTGAGAACTAATCTGTTCATAGCTTAAGAGATAATGATATCATGTAAAAATAAATTCAGGCGAAGGTAGAGCAAGAAATAGAATTACAGTTTTACTTGATGTTTCAACACTACATAAAGAACGGACAAAAAGCTTAAGATTTGTGAGTGCATGCAAATCATTCTTTCGCTTGACATAATCCTTGAACTAGTATTTCAATATTTCACCAGCATATACTCAAGTGCAACCAGTATTTGAAAAACAAATATGCAATCTCTTACCTTCTTTGCTGTCATTGTGCATGAAATACTATATCAAGTGGAGTTTGATTTTGTTTTGATTTTGTTTGTTAAATGACATCTTCTTTGCACTAGGGTGATTTATTAATTCAGGCACATAGTTACCAGAGGCAGCAAGCAAATGGAGAGAAGTAGGGGTGACAAATGGACGGGTTGGGTTGAAGTTGGGCGGGTCAAGATGGGCTGAACAAATAATTGGGTTAATGCCCAATCCTACCTAAATGCATTTGGGTAAAGATGGACTAAACTATGAGTAATGGGGTTACAACCCACCTAACCCACCCAAATGCAAGTTTAATCAAATTAAAAATGTCAGCAAGTTTTTTTCCCTTTTTCTATCTTTTTTACCTTCTCCTTTTTTTTTTCTTTTTCGTTTTTTATTCCATTTCCCCCCTTTTTTGTTTCTTTTTTCCTTTTTATTTTTTCTATTTTTTCTGTTTTTTTTCTTCTTCTTTTTTTCGTTTTTAATCTATATTTTGTTTTTATTACTTTTTTCTTTGAAACCTTTTTTTCTCTTTTTCGTTTTTTCTCCGTTTTTCATTTTTTGGTAATTCCTTTTTCTTTTCTCTCATTTTTTTTATTTTTGTTGTCGTATTTTATATTTAATGTATTTTTAAAAAATTTTATTTATTTTTATCATATATATTTTAAATAAATTTATTATTTATATTTGAATACTTTAACCGTGAATATAATTTATCATTTATATTTGTATACAAATAGTTATAAGGAATAATTATATTTACTTGAGCCTAAAATATTTAATATGAAATATGTCATTCAATGCAAATGTATCGTTAGTATTTGTATGTCAAGTTTATCATTTGCATTTCTATAAAAACACGTGTCATTTTTATGTGTATGGTTCAAATTGTATAAACATGTATCATTTGATACAAATGTAATCGTTGTATTTGTATAGTTTAACATTTTAGTTTTGTAATTTATCATTTATATTTATATTGTTCAATTTGTATTAATATAGGAATATATTTGACCCTTCTTACAAAGATTACGGGTTATACTTAATTCTTTTTCTCACAAATTTTAGAAGCAATTTCTCACGAATGGATATTTGTTAACTTTGTTGATTCAACAAGTACTTTAGATTTTAAAATCACCTTACATATCAATTTGCTTATCATTATTTAAGTTTTTTTTGTTCTTATTTCATTTTTTTCATTTCCTTATTTAGTGCAAGAATATATGAAATGTTTAAAAAAAAAAAAAAAATAGAAGCGTGAACGAATTAAAGGAAAAAATGAAAAAAAAATTAAACTAATTTTGGTTTACATGTAAAATAGATTACCTAACATAGTTTTCTTTTTCTGTATTCCCTCAATTCTTTTCCAACTTAAATTCATATATCTTTTATAATTTTTTTCGATAAAACAAGTGATGGCAAATCAGTTAGATGATTGATCAGGAATCAATGTTCACACACAATTTTTTATTTACCCAAAATAGACATAGAAAATATAGTAGACTTAGTTTAATTTCCGGGAAAAATGGAACTACTTTGTGATATATGTTGTAATTTAAAGAAGATTATCTCTAACGGTAATAAAAGTTTTATCAAAATAAAAAAACTAAATACAACAAGAAAGAACATATCAATTAAATATTTGTGAAAAAAGATTAAGTGACACACAATAAACAATGATATACTTGACATACAATATTTATTATATCATATAAAAGACATATAACAATTTTTTTAACATCGACTGCTAATTTCTAATGGGTAACGCATGTATGCTAAACTGGTATATATATATATATAGGGGGAGAGAGAGAAATGTACTATTAAAAATAGCAAGTAAGAGGAAATTGGCAATGTATATATAATCGCCGGAGAAGATATCATGTGAGGACAGCAGATAGAAAAGGCACGGTGGTGTAAGGTGGCCGGAGGTGGAGTTTAGATAAGAAACATTTTCCATATTGGGGTCGACAAACCAAGTTCTCTATATGCTTTAGGTTTCATGAAGTGTTTGTTTATTTACCAAACCTACTACAAGCTACGGAATATTTCTATGTTTCATTGATTCTATTCTAATTTGTTCCTTCAAAACTTTCCAGAACACGAATCTTCCTAGTCGAAAAGCTCCCGGGGTGTAGGTCATGTTACAGGATACAAAGAGACAAGGAATACAACGTAAATGAAGATACGTGGAAAGATTGTATAATCTCAAATGATATAGTAAAAAATTTAGCTTGTAAATTAACAATCTGAGGAAGCTCACTAACACAATGCTCCAGGAAAGCAAGCAAGGATTAGCCACTTCTACAGTGTTCTGACTAACAAACCTTCCAGAGTTCCAATTCCACTTTCATTATTAGTATTTTTTTTTTTAATTTAAAGTTGAGCTTCATGCCCCTTTATTGAAAGAAAAAAGGGTTTATACAAATGACATTATAGATATTTTTCATAGTTTATAGAACTTAGGAGCCGTTTGGCTATGAATTATTTTCACTATATTACAAAAAATCATCTCTATTTATTTAAAAATCTTTGTTTGACGATAAAATACCAAATACAACTTTTAAAAAATCCTAACTTTCTATTTTCATAAAAATAACCCAATATAAATTATATTTCATATTAAATTTCAAATTTTAAAATTTTATTATAAAAACTATGACTAAACGCAATTTAACTCCAAACTGAAATTTCAAATAAAATATCTTTTTTTTATTTTCATGATCAAACACCTACTTAAATATATTTTTTGTATGCCACATTTTATTTATTTATTTATTTTAAAAAAATTAATATATATAATAATAAAGGAGGATCTTCAACTCGATGACGTGGCACTCTAATATTTAATTAGTGCTATTTATCTTTTATCTCAGATTTTTGACATTGACTCTTCATTTTTATTCATTTGCTCAGTTAAAAAATTAAATAAAAAAACTTACTGTTTTCAGTTACAAAAAAAACTCATCAAAAGCTTTTTTCAAAACTCAATTGTCCCCTACTTTAATTTGTTCGTTCAATTGCTGCTATGACATATGGAACGCTCTACTTTAACGCCCATTATTTATAGCTCATTAAGACTCACAAACTTTTCAATTATTCCTACTACTTTAA
>NW_025878254.1:0-1780 GCF_002878395.1 Capsicum annuum
GCCAAGAACATCTAAGGGCATCACAGACTTGTTATTGCCTCAAACTTCCGCAGCCTAAAAGGTCGTAGTCCCTCTAAGAAGCTAGCCGCGAAGGGATACCTCAGCATAGCTAGTTAGCAGGCTGAGGTCTCGTTCGTTAACGAAATTAACCAGACAAATTGCTCCACCAACTAAGAACGGCCAAGCACCACCACCCATAGAATCAAGAAAGAGCACTTAGTCTGTCAATCCTTACTATGTCTTGACCTGGTAAGTTTCCCTGTGTTGAGTCAAATTAAGCCGCAGGCCAACGTAATTGGACCAAAATCCTATAATGTTATCCCATGCTAATGTATACAGAGCGTATACTTGATCTAAGCACTCTAATTTCTTCAAAGTAACAGCACCGGAGGCACGACCCGGCCAGTTAAGTCCAGGAGCGCATCACCGACAGAAGGGACGAGACGACTAATGCACACCATAGGCGGACCGGCCGGCCAATCCCAAAGTCCAACTTCAAGCTTTTTAATTGCAACAACTTAAATATACGCTATTGGTGCTGGAATTACCACGGCTGCAGGCACCAGACTCTCCCTCCAATAGATCCTCGTTAAGGGATTTAGATTGTACTCATTTCAATTACCAGACTCATAGAGCCCGGTATTGTTATTTATTGTCACTACCTCCCCGTGTCAGGATTGGGTAATTAGTGCGTCTGCTGCCTTCCTTGGATGTGGTAGCCGTTTCTCAGGCTCCCTCTCCGAAATCGAACCCTAATTCTCCGCCACCCGTCACCACCATGATAGGCCACTATCCTACCATCGAAACTTGATAGGACAGAAATTTGAATAATACGTCGCCGGCATAATGGCTGTGCAATCCGTCGAGTTATCATCAATTATCGTAGCAACGGGCAGAGCCCGCATCGACCTTTTATCTAATAAATGCATCCCTTCCAGAAGTTGGGGTTTGTTGCATGTATTAGCTCTTGAATTACTACGGTTATCCGAGTAGTAGATACTGTCAAACAAACTATAACTGATTTAATGAGCCATTCACAGTTTCACAGTCTGAATTTGTTCATACTTACACATGCATGGCTTAATCTTTGAGACAAGCATATGATTACTGGAAGGATCAAGCACGTAGCATTCCTCATCGACACCGGCGTCGCATGAGCCCGGTCTGCCCGTAGGGGCGCAGACGAATTCAAGGCGAGCTCGATCGTCGTTTGCAAGGGGAATCGTACAGGGAAGATAGGAGTCGATAAAGACCCCATGCCCACTGTGTCTACCGCATTCGAGAATCCTGACCCCCGCTCATGGACCATGACCGCACGACGAAGTGAGGAAGGCATGGAAGCACGAAATACGAGCGGCGAAAGGGATCGATAAAACTTGATAATGCCTGGGCATTAGGTATGCAGCACAGGAAACCGACTTCGAGCAAACCTAAATTGCGCTTGCCCCACGACTGAGATGGCAGGCGGGTCAGGACGTTGCTGCTAGAGCAGGGATCCAACCTAACCGCACATAACTCACGCGCCGTGCGTCCAAATGCTCTGTCGATGCACGCCCAGCTCCGGCCCCAACGCCCAGCAATAGATACCGTGCACTGCTGCCCATGCGGAAGTTGCAAGGCTAAAGCAAGTCCCGCTTGACATGATAGCCAGCCCTTGGGGGGAGCAGAGGAGATGAAGGCACGTCGAGGCTTATGGACGGGCGCCGCCCACGCCGACCGCCGGCGCTCGCCGCGAATTCATTAAGAAAATCTTTTTTTTCAAATATCATTTATGAAAATT
>NW_025878255.1:0-3775 GCF_002878395.1 Capsicum annuum
CCTTTTATATGATTTTGGCAATCATTATATTTTGAGTTAAGTTATAACATTGAATTAGATTCAATGTTCATTTTCTTATCCTGCCACCAAGCCAAATCCACCCAATTTTTATTTCACTCGATGTTGAGCTTCTATATTTATCTTGTTTGTGCTCGAGTTGCTAGACCTAGATGTATGGGTGGAGGTTTAGTGGTACTAGCTAGTAGTCCCATCTCGTGACTGAAATAACCAATGACGGAGCTAGCTAACACTAAGGAGTTCATCCGAATTTCTTTCGGTGAAAAATTATATTATTTATACAAGCTTAAAATTACTTTTCATGTATATATAATAAACGTTGAATCCCCTTCGATTAATTCTTTTGTTCACATTTTTCGATTTTGAACTTTCTTAGTTAAGATATTGGCCCTGTCACTGAATATAACAATTTGTCTTCTTATATGGTTATGCTTTTCATGAGTTGTTGTGGAATTAACTCTATAGTTATTAATTTAATTAGTGGTTATTAATTTAATTAGTGTAATGCAAAGATGAATAACTTCTACGTTACAAAGGAGATGTGAATACATCTAAACATCCGTTCTAATAGAATTAAGTAACATGTGAAGTAATGGTTCTTTAATACCATTAAATATAACTCTTGCAACTCCACTTTCAAATACTATATTAAGGGTGTCTTTGGAGAAGATAAAAATACACCACATAAAAAAAGGAACAATCTTCCTCCTTTCCTCTTCCTCTTGAATTGGTTTGGACAATTGGTTTGGGCAACCTCCAAACTTCCAGCCACGAGTGCACGTGTTTGGAAGTAGTTGTGGAACCTTGGGGAGCAACCGGCTAGAAGGATTTGCACCGGAGTCAGGCTGAAATCGCTTTCAAGGCAGTGGCTTGCCATGACACAGTGTTTGTGACAACTCTTTTACTATTATTAATTCAGTTCCAATATCAATATTGTATTACTTTTCCCAACAGTTTGAAAGTGATTTTCTTACATACAATATTGATAAATGGCTATTTCTTTGAACAAAATTTTTTCTAATTTGTCAAAGCTAGAGTCATTGGACGGAAATAATTTTAAATGTTGGTCACAAAAACTTTTGATTTTTTTGAACAATTAGAAGTTGATTATGTTTGTTTAATGAACCTCCAATTGATGGTTCTAAAATTACTATTGGATCTAACACCGCTATGGTTGATGACATTGCTAAAAAGAAATTTAAAAAGAATAACCAAACAGTTAGAGGACATTTGTTGAACCATATGACTAATCATTTATTTGATTTATTTGTTATCTATAAATCTGCTAAAGAAATATGGGACAGTTTAGAAAAAAAATATGATGCCGATGATGCAGGAAAGAAAAAATATATTGTCGGACGATGAATTAAATTCCAAATGATTGACAATAAATCAATCATGGAACAAGTCCATGAATATAAAATTTAACTGTTGATGTTCTCAATGAGGGCATGAAGATGTGTAACATTCTTCAGGATAATGTTCTTCTTGAAAAATTTTCACCATCCTGGAGTGATTACAGAAATCAATTGAAACATAATAAAAAGAATTTAACTCTCCAAGAACTTATAAGTTACATGGGAACAGAGGAGACAAATCGTCTCAAAGATAAGATAGAAACTCTATCTCTTAATTCTTCTAAAGCTAACCTTATGAAATCTTCTGGTACTATTACAAAAAACAGGTACGAAGAAAAATAAAAGAATGTTCAGAATAAGGAACAAGAGAAAAAGAAAAAGAATTTCAACAAGTCAGAGAGTTAAATAAAAAAATCAAAAGGGCTTTGTTTTGTCTATGGAAAATTTGGCCACAGGGCTATCCAGTGTTATCTAAGAAAAGCTCAAAAGTTAAAACAAGGAGGACAAAGTGATGCCCAAGCTCATCTTACAAAGGGTGATGAAGTGATTGTTGCAGTAATCGTCGAGGCAAATCTGGTAGCTAACAAGACTGATTGGGTGTTGGACACAGGCGCTTCAAGATATTTCTACGCTAACAGAGAATTATTACATGACTTTGAGGAATCCACCGATGGCGAGTGCGTCTACATGGGTAACTCCACTACTGCTGGAGTTATATGTAACACCCCAACTTAGAAAGAATTCCAACATCGGCAAAACATAGGAGGGATGCTAGGTATATAAGTAAGAAAGTCTTACTCCCTAGTGAGGCGTTTTAAAGCAGTGCGGGCCTGCGCCTAAAGCGGACAATATCACTAGTGGGTTTGGGAAGTTAGAGGGGTCTCTCAGGCCTTTGTGGTTCGGGATGCCCATCCCGGCCAAGGCCCCAGCTCGGGTCATGACAGAATGGTATCAAAGTCGCTCCTGCGTTATCCCTGTCGATGTGGGTCAGAGTTCAAACTGATTGTCGGCAAATCCTGGTAAGGCGGGGCAAACCTCAGTCCTAAATGTAGGCAAACCCCATTTGGTAGGGCAAACCTCAGCGAGGACGTTGAGTCCATAAGGGGGGTGTATGTAACACCCCAACTTAGGAAGGAGTCCCACATCGGCAAAACATAGGAGGGATGTTGGGTATATAAGTAAGAAAGTCTTACTCCCTAATGACGTATTTTAAAGTCATACGAGCCTGGGCCCAAAACGGACAATATCAGTAGTGGGTTTGAGGAGTTAGAAGGGTCTCTCGGGCCTTTGTGATTCGGGATGTCCATCGCGGCCAGGGCCTCGGTTTGAGTCGTGACATTATGGGTAAAGGAAATATTTTACTTAAATTAACTTTTGGAAAAATATTATCCTTGAACAATATTCTGTATGTTCCGTCGCTCCGTAGAAACTTAGTTTCTAGAGAATTTCTCAATAAAGTAGGCCTTAAACTTGTTTTTAAAGCTGATAAAATAATTATTTCTCGTGGAGAAAACTTTGTTGGGAAGGAATACCTTACTGAGGGCTTATTTGTGCTGAACATTGATCAAGAGATTGTCAATAATGCAAATATTCCTAATTCTGCTTATATTGTTGAGTCTATTAATTTATGCATCGTAGGCTAGGTCATGTTAATATTTCTTCTATTAAAAGAGTTATAAAAATGGGATTAATTCCTACAGTAAATATTGATGATATTTCTAAATGTCTGTGTGTAGAAGCAAAACATGCTAAGAAACCTTTTAAATATATTACTAGTAGAAAGACCGAATTGCTTGAACTAGTACATTCAGACTTAACAGATTTTAAGAACACTATTAGTAAAAGTGGAAAAAAGTATTACATTACTTTTGTTGATGGCTTTTCTAGGTACACTAAGGTATATCTCCTTAAGTCTAAAGATGAAGCTGAAAGCATGTTTTTAAAATTCAAAGCAGAAGTAGAAAATCAATTAGACAAGAAAATCAAGAGATTTAGATCTGATAGGGGCGGTGAATATAATACTAAAACTCTAGAAGATTTTTGTGAGAAAAATGATATCATCCATGAATTTAGTGCTCCTTATACTCCCCAATAAAATGGTGTATCTAAACGAAAGAATAGAACTCTTAAGGAAATGATGAATTCTATGTTTTTAAGCTCAGGTTTACCTGACTATATATGGGGGGAAGCTGTCTTATCTGCATGTTATATTCTTAATAGAATCCTTCATAAAAAGTTAGATAGGACCTCATATGAATTGTGGAAAGGATTTGCTCCTAACTTAAAATTTTTGGAAGTGTGGGGATGTTTGACTAAGGTTGGTTTACCTGATTTTAAATGAGTAAATGTAGGTTCTAAGACCTTTGATACCGTCTTTGTTAGTTATGCTCAAAATAGTG
>NW_025878256.1:0-2186 GCF_002878395.1 Capsicum annuum
AACAATAACAAGGGGTGAGGATAAAAAATTAAAATAAAAGAGACAATGACCTGTTGAGAACAACTACTCTACGTCAAACAGGGGTATAATCCACATAAACCTATTCTAATAAAGCTTCGAGAGCTTTTCCATCGATGTCTTTGGTGTAAAAGAGATTAGCCACACAGATTCTCAGCCAAATTAAAACATATTTCATTATCTAATGCAATAAACATTATTGTTATATCATGACTATGATATATTATGGCCCCTCTCTGATTACCTACTTAAGTATATCATGAAACATCCATGCTAATAGTGCCATATATATTACTGTTATAGAAGTAGTAAGGCAAGTATCATGAGGACCACAATAAGACAAAGTGCATCTGCGAAGTCAACCATGACAGCAATATACCAAACCCACATTCACAAATTAGCATGAGTTATTATGGATATTCACAAGTTATATTATTGTGTATAAAGCACGACCAATCAAGCATTTAAGCAGGTAAGGTTGTAGAATCATTTCATGTTCTACCTTCAAAAAATTGAAAAGGCAACTCAATTTGAAAAAATTACCTGCAGGAACCCATTTTATTAATTAACAAACTCCAGATTTTGACCGGGATCACTTCTTTCTACTCAAAATTCTTTACACATCGCTAATACGATCCCTTGAGCAGACCACGTCGTACATCAACAAAGTACTAAGCAGTCAACAAAACATCAATCACCTTATTAACAACTTATCTAGCTATTAACAAATAAACGTGAAGCGAAAAGGCAAAAAAATGTACATCCTCACTAATTCGAATTTGCAGCAAGACACTCCTTTTAACATCAACAACCAATTTTACCAAAACAATCAACTCCAATCATCCAACAAAACAAACCAAAATGAACACACACAACAACAACCTACCAAACTCAAACAATAAATTAAAACGGTATAAAAAAAAGTGAAATGAAAAGAGGAATTTCGCACCTTGTGTGGTGCAACGAAACTGGGGCTTTGATGTCTAGGATTTTCTCGCAACGAAACCAACTCCGAAAACTCGACTTTAGGCCGAAAAAGAAGAAATAGAACCTGTAATTTTTCAATTTTCCTTTACCAGAACCACCACTCCGAACTCTGTTTTTCTCTTTTTTTCTTATCTGTTTTTTGATCTCTTTCCCTTCTCTTAAGACTCACTCTTTTTTTTTTACTGATCTTCAACTTCAACCCCTGCTTTTGAACCATATTTGCATCGGTATTTATACTCAAAATTCGAACGTGAAAGATCAGATTTAAACGTAAGAAAAGAGTTTCAACGGGCGAAACTCCCTATGAAGAAAATCCCCATTCGAAAACCAAACTTCACAGCTTTTAGATCTCCATTTTGGTGATTTTCGGACTTCAAGATACGAATTTGAAATCGAAAATAAGCTATAACACCATTTGGGGACTGTCCTCCCCTGCATCTTTCGATTTCATGGGTTGAACGGTGTACAATTGGGAGATTTTTGGCAGTAAAGCTGAGCGGCAGCAGGCTATGAAGAATTAGGATTCTCATGGTTTAAGGGTGGAGGAGATAGATAGATAAGAGAAGGGAGAAGGAAGGGGCGTTTAGTCACTACTTTGGAAAGATGATGGGAGGTATCGTTGCTCCCTTCTGTGGAACAGCTGGGCGCATTTAATTCCTGAGAAGGGGACAGACATGTATTTGTTGACCCAATTGTGATCTGTCGATCTTTTGATCGGACGGTTCTGAAATAATAATAACAATAAAAATGGTAAATAAGAGAATATGTATATATACTGATAAATATATACACATGAGTCGTTAATAAAAGAAAAGATCATTTTTTTTGGACCCATTCAATTTTGATCGGACAAGTCGAATATATATATATATATCAACATTTGAAAATTTGAGATCCCTCGGATTCAAAATAAATCGACAGATCGGGTCAAATTATATTCGTTAAGGCGGAATGACGAAGCGGGCATAGAAATTATACTGACTGGGGCTGATATTCGGGCTCTTGGCTGAATTTCATAAAATAGGAGTTGGGTTTGGGTAAAATAAAATAAAATAAAAAAATTGGATATTGTTAGCCCAAATACTCTTTTTCTATTAAACTTATCGATGCTCCCTGATATTCTGAAAATTATTCAAAACTATTATTAGTTTAACGTATATAAATTGCAGACATAATTTGTA
>NW_025878257.1:0-1440 GCF_002878395.1 Capsicum annuum
AACAAAAGAAATATATATCAAGAGAAGATGAATGATATAGACGAGTTAGTATATGCATTAGAAGAATTTGATCTAAAAAATTAAAATTACCATGTTCTCATGAACAGTGGAGATACGGGAGGACCGCAAGAAAACTTTAAGAATTCAAAAGAAGAAGGAAGTTTCTCCACAGGGCCTATGCAAAAAGGCAATTTCTTACCCAAATTCAAAAAAGGAAACGACTATTCAAGTTAGTACCATAACGATAATAAAGCTAAATATATGCCAAATAGACTTTTGATAGAAAACGCTGAATCTATTCAGCTCTTAGATCTAGACTGTAAAAAAAATTCAGGAGAATTTCTAGATTTATGGATAAAAAATCTAGAATTATTTTTCATTTTGGAAAAAGGTGTTAATCACACCAATGAAGAAAAATATTTAATCACCACAAATACCTTTTCAGGTAAAGTAGACATCTGGTTTAAAGGATTATCAAAAGAATTAGAAAAAATGTTTAAAATAAATATTCTAGAACAATTTGAGAAATCAACTAGAACAAGAATAGACCATATAGTAAGATTCGTAGGATGCGAATTCTTAGGAAACCAAGAAGATATCTCTAAAGAAAAATAAAAATAAAGGTTATTAGCAGCAGAATAGATAAAAAAACTTCAAATTTGTAAAATGAGTTTCATTCAGGAATACACATATGAATTTGAAGAATGCTACTACAATTTATTTGATAGCAGCATAAATATGGAGCCATATATGGATAAATATTTTCAAAAGCTATCAAAATTTTGAACTAGCTATTTCAGAGAAAAATATGCTAAAGAAGATCAAACAAATAATTTATTTGAGAAAAGAATTTCATTCCTTAATTAGAGACTTAGCCAACTTTGTATGATTCATAATATACAAAAAAAAAAAAAAGCTAAAAAAATCAACACCCAAATTTGTTGTGAAGATACTGAAACAACATTACAATGGAGATGTCATGAGAAAAACCCTTTAAAAACAAAAATAAAACAAAGGGTTGATCAAAAGTAAAAATATATCCAAAAGAAATTACGTACCAAGAAAAAGGTACTATAAAAAAAAAGAAATTTCAAAAGGAAATTCACAAAAAAATGTAAGTGTTACAATTGCGGAGAAGAAGGCCACAAAAATTACGAATGTAATAAAAAGAGAGTTAAAATCTCAAAAATAGATAGGGAAGAAATTGATTCAGATTTAGTTCAATAACGTCTGTCATACTCCTTTTTCGCTCGAAGATCGAGTCAAAGGATTTTTTCAATTAAAGTGATGATTTTGAATAGTGATTAGTTTATTTATAGAGTCACCACTTGAAATTGAGTTATGGTGTTCCAAGTCATCTTTTTGAATTCCTAATCAAAAGGAAATGACTCTCTATTATGGTCTGCGAAAACAGAAGAATGGGTAAGGAATTCTGTTGAC
>NW_025878258.1:0-1504 GCF_002878395.1 Capsicum annuum
GTTGTTGAATTTGCTGAATTATTTCTTCATTCATTTTTAAAAGAAATAAAAAAATTTCTTTCCAAATTTTTTAATTTTTTTTTAAAAAATAGTCCATGAAAATTTAAAAAGGAAGAAGAACGAAATAAAAAGAAGAAGAGGAGATGGAAGAAGAGGAAAATCTAGAGAGAGAAAAAAAAGAAGTAGATGGGGAGAAAGGAAAAAAAAGATTGAAAGATAAGAAAAGGGGGGAAATTTTAAAATTTAAAATTTGGAGTTGGAGGACTTTTTAAAAAATTAAAAAGTTATTAAAAGTTACACTGTACACCCCAATTAACTTAATCACAATTTAAATGAAACTTTGACCTTAGCTGGTCAAAGTTGTCACCATTTTTAATTTAAAAACTTTTTTGTCACCTCCCATTTAATTTTCTCGAGATACATTGTTTAATCTAGAAACAAACTTAAACTTGAATTGCATATAAATAAATTAGATTAAATAAAGTCCTCTTGAATTCAGCAATAAACTTAAGTTTGTTTATGCACACTCCTGCACTATATCACACTAGGCACTAGCTACTTCCAAGTTTTAGTTATCTTTTGTTGATAATGTTTAATATAATATGGTAAGTTACTGATTGTTATAGAAGTGAATCAAGTTATAAGAAAATAAGATTATTGAACGCATTTGTTTTATTCAAATACTAGTAAATCTACCCGCGTTTCACGCGGTTAAAGAAGACAATGGTTGGTAGATTTCAAACAAAATTATAAGATACTATTTTGAATCAAAAGAGATTATAAATTTACAACAAAGAAATTCATATATACTAACAAAAAAATCATAAAAAGAACGTATAAAGAAAATACAACATTATTCTTACGATCTTAATCATTAAATGTAAAACAAAAATACAAAATTAATACACAATCCTTCGAACTCTTATCGACATCTTCCACAATCCGACATCACCATTCAAATGCCTTCATCTTATTCTTCGAGACAAATAACAAAAAAAAAATGTAATAAGCACCGAAAATGTAACATGAAACTTAAAAAACTAATGTGATTATATGTACAAAGTATATTACACCGAAAATGTCACATGAAACTTAAAAAACTAATGTGATTATATGTACAAAGTTTACTATGTTTATTTATAGAATTGTAATATGAAAATACTGAATATATATGATGAATATGATTATAAATTATTTAGTAGGTTATGATAATTAAAAAAAAATTGTGGGAGTAATGAAAATAATGATTAAGTTTCACATTAGAGAATTTTTTTTTAAAAAAAAAATCAAATTTCTTAACATTGCATATTTGATATAGTTAAGAGAGTAAAAGAATTTTTTTTTTTAACTTTTGTTTAATATAGTACATAAATGAAAAAAAATAGAGAAAAATTCAAAAAAAATGTATTTCTTAGTCAATGAAAGATTCACATCATTTTTTTCTATTTCTAATATATATACTAATGTTGACACTCCTTGTCTTCTTCATGTATTTTTTTTTTTA
>NW_025878259.1:0-4096 GCF_002878395.1 Capsicum annuum
AAAAATGCCCTGTTCGCACTGTTTTGCCTGTTTGACCACCCAAATGGCCACAAAAAATTTAACAGACCACACTAAGATTATCCCCAGTGTCCCTGGCATGCTTCTGTTGATTTTTGTCCTATAGCACACCCGAACCTTGGGCGCACCCCCAAAAACATGGGCTATAGCACACAAATTTGGCTCGAAAATGCCCCATTCTCACCGTTTGCTTGTTTGTCTACCCAAATGGCCACAAAAAATTATACGTACCATTCTGGGATGATCCCCAGCCTCCATGGAATGCCATGTTCATTTTTCAGCACACAGCATGCCCGAACCTCGGTCCCACCAATGAAACCGCAGGCTATAGCACACAGATTTGGTCCAAAAATGCCCCATTCGCACTATTTTACATGTTTGTCCACCCAAATAGGAACCAAAAATTAAATGGACCAAAATTGGATGATCCCTAGCCTCCCTGGCATGCCCGGATCAATTTTCAGCCTACAGCACGCCCAAACCCTGGGCCCACGCCCAAAATCGTGGGTTATAACACACAGATTTGGGCCAAAAATGCCTCGTTCGCATTGTTTCTGCTGTTCGTCCATCCAAATGGCGACAAAAAATTAAATGAACCTTACTAGATCGATCTCCAGCCTTCTTAGCTTGCGTCAATTAATTTTTGGCCCGCAGCATGCCCAGAATCTAGGCCCATACCAAAAATCGTGGGCTATAGCATATAGATTTGGCCCAAAAATGCCCCATTCGCACTGTTTCGCCTATTTGTCTACACAAATTGTGATGAAAAATTAAACGGACCATATTGTGACAATCCCCAGCCTCCCTGGCATGCCTCGATTGATTTTTAACCCTTAACACGCCCGGACCCTCGGCCCACGCCCAAAATCGTGGGCTATAACACATAGATATGGCCCGAAAATGCCCCATTCCCATCGTTTTACCTGTTTGTCCACCCAAATGGCAATGAAAAATTAAATGGACCATATTGGGTTGATATTCAGCATTCTGGCATGCTTTGATCGATTTTTGGCCTACATCACGCTTGGACCTTGGGCCCACCCCCAAAATCGTGGGCTATAGCACATAGATTTGGCCCAAAAATACCCCGTTCACACTGTTTGCCTATTGGTCAACCCAAATGGCCATAAAAAATTAAACGAAACTTACTGGGGCAATCCCCAGCTTCCCTTGGCACGCCCCGATTGATTTTGGGACCCCCAGCACACCCGAAACTTGGGCCCATCCCCAAAACCGTAGGCTATAACACACAGATTTGGCTCAAAAATGCCCCGTTCACACAGTTTCACCGGTTTGTCCACCCAAATAGCCACAAAAAAAATAAATGGACCCCACTGTGATGATCCCCAACCTCCCTGGCATACCTCGGTCGATTTTTGACCTACAGCACGCTCGAACCCCGAGCCCACCCCTGAAACCATAGGCTATAGCACAAAGACTTGGCCCGAATATGCCCCGTTTGCATCACTTTGCCTCTTTGTCCACCCAAATATCCACAAAAAATTAAACAAATTATACTAGGATGATCCCCAGCCTCCCTGGCATGCCTCGGTTGATTTTTGGCCTATAGCATACCCGAACCCGGGGATGACCCCCAAAACTATGGGTTATAGCATACAAATTTGGCCAAAAAATGTCTCGTTCATATCGTTTTGCCTGTTTGTCCACCCAATAGCCAAAAAAAATTAAATAAACCACATTAGGACGATCCCCAGCCTCCCTGGCATGCCTCGGTCGATTTTTGACCCGCAACATGCCCAAAACTCGGGCCCACCCCCAAAACTGTGGGCTATAGCAAATAGATTTGGCTTGAAAATGCCCCGTTTGCACCGTTTTGCCTGTTTGTCCACCCAAATGGCCACAAAAAATTAAATGGACCATACTGGGATATCCCCATCCTCCTTGGCACGCCCCGATCAATTTTCGACCACTAAAACGCCCGGTCCCCAAGCCCAAGCAAAATGGCCCACCTTCTTAGCATGCCTCGGTCAATTTTTGTCCCACAAAATGCTTGAATCTCGAGCCGACCCGCAAAACCGTGGGCTATAGGACACAAATTTAGACTGAAAATGCCCTTTTCGCATGTTTCGCCTATTTGTCCTCCCATATGGCCCTAAAACTATGGGCTATAGCACACAAATTTGACCCAAAAATGCCCCATTCACACCATTTTTCCTGTTTGTCCACCCAAATGGCCACAAAAAATTAAACGGACCACACTGGGATGATTACCAGCCTACCTGGCATACCCCAGTCAATTTTTGACCCATAGCACACCCAGAACCTGGGCCCACCCCCAAAATCGTAGGCTATAGCACACAGATTTGGCCCAAAAATGACCCGTTTGTACAGTTTTGCCTGTTTATCCACCCAAATAGCCACGAAGGATTACATGAACCACACTAGGATGATCCCCAACCTCCCTAGTATGCCCCAGTAAATTTTAGGCCTTCAGCACGCCCGGACCCCAGCCCACCCCCAAAACCATGGGCAATAGCATTCATATTTGGCCCGAAAATGCCCCGTTCACATTGTTTCACCTGTTTGTCCACCCAAATAGCCAAAAAAATTAAACAGACAACACTGGAATGATCCTTAGCCTCACTGTCATGCGCCGGTTGATTTTTGGTCCAGAGCACGCCCGGACCACAGGCCCACCCCTAAAACAGTAGGCTATAGCACACAAATTTGGGCCGAAAATGCCCCGTCTGAACCATTTCGCCTGTTTCTCCACACAAATGGCCACCAAAAATTAAACAGACCACATTGGGATGATCCTCAGCCTTCCTGGTATTCCCGGATCTATTTTTGGTCCACAACACACCTAAACCCTAGGCCCACCCCTAAAGCTGCGGGCTATAGCACATAGATTTGGTCCGAAAATACCCCGTTCACATCGTTTCCCGTGTTTATCCACCCAAATAGCCTCAAAAAATTAAACAGACCACACTGGGATGATTCCCAGCCTCCCTGGCATGCTCCAGTTGATTTTTAACCCACAGCACGCCCATACCCCGAGCCCACCCATGAAACCGTGGGCTATAGCGCACAGATTTAGCCTGAAAATACCCTATTTGCACCGTTTTGCCTGTTTGTCCACCCAAATAGCCATAAAAAATTAAACGTACCACACTGGGATGATTCCCAGCCTCCCTGGCATGCCCTGGTCAATTTTTGACCTACAGCACGCCCGGACCCTGGGCCCACCCCCGAAACCGCATGCTATAGCACACAGATTTGGCCCAAAAATACCCCATTCGCACTGTTTCACCTGTTTTTCCATCCAAATGGCCATGAAGAATTAAAAAGACCATACTGGGATGATCCGCAGCCTCCCTGGCATACTGAGATGATCCGCAGCCTCCCTGGCATGAGTCGATCGATTTTCGGCCTACAGCACGATCGAAACCCGGGCCCACCCTCAAAACCATAGGCTATAGCACACAAATTTGGCCAAAAATGCCCAGTTCGCACTGTTTCGCCTGTTGGTCCACCCAAATAGCTACAAAAAATTAAACAGACCTTACTGGGATGATCCCAGCTTCCCTGGCACACTCCGATCAATTTTAAGACCCCCGGCACACCCGGACCTTGGACCCACCCCCAAAATCGTGGGCTACAGCATACAGAATTGGCCAAAAAATGCCACATTTATAGTGTTTTACCTGTTTGTCCAAACAATAGCCACAAAAAATTAAACGGACCACACTGGGATGATCCCTAGCCTCCCTGGCACACCCTGCACTATTTTTGGCCCACAGCATACTCGAACCCCGGGCCCACCCGCAAAATCATAGGCTATAACTCACAAATTTTTCCCTAAAAGGCCCCATTGGAACCATTTTGCCTGTTCGTCTACCCAAATGGCCACGAAAAATTAAACGGACTATACTGGGATGATCCCCAGCCTCCCTGGCATGTCTTAGTCAATTTTTGGCACACAGTATGCCCGAACCTCAATCCCACCCCCAAAACCGTGGGTTATAGCATAAAGATTTGGCTCAAAAATGCCTCGTTCGCACCGTTTCGCTAGTTTGTCCACCCAAATGGACACGAAAAATTAAATAATCCATATTAG
>NW_025878260.1:0-1419 GCF_002878395.1 Capsicum annuum
TTTTTGAGCAATCTAAATATCTCCGCTTCTCAATATCTCTTTACCTCCAAGTCTTTTCTCCAATTTAACTTGTCACACCAAAGCTCGGTACAGTAAGCTCCCGCAATGCACGGAGTCTAGAAAGGGTCAGATCACAAGAGTCTATTGTATGTAGTCTTATCCGGCATTTTTATAAGACAGTCCGGTGCTGTAAGCTCCCGTAATGAGCCAGGTCCAGCGAAGGGCCGGACCACAAGAGTCTATTTTATGAAGTCTTATCCTGCATTTCTGCAAGACAGCCCGACACTAAGCTCTCACAATGCATGGAGTCCAGAAAGGACCAGACTATGATAGTCTATTGTATGTAGTCTTATCCTGCATTTTTGCAAGAGCCTGACACTAAGCTTTCGCAATGCATGGAGTCCAGAAAGGACCAAACTACAAGAGTCTATTCTATGTAGTCTTATCCGGCATTTTTGTAAGATAGTCCGGTGCATTAAGCTCCCACAATGAGCAGGGTTCGTAGAAAGGCCGGACCACAAGAGTCTATTGTATGTAGCCTTTATCTTACATTTCTGCAAGACAGTCCAGTGCACTAAGCTCCCGCAATGCATGTTATCCAGAAAGGGCCGAACCACAAGAGTCTATTGTACGTAGTCTTATCCTGCATTTCTGCAAGACAATCCGGTGCTGTAAGCTCCCGTTATGTGCAGGGTCTCATCTGCAGGGTCCAAGGACAAGGTCGGACCACAAGAGTCTATTATATGTAGCCTTATCCCCACATTTCTACCTGACAGTCCGGTGCACTAAGCTCCAACAATGAGCAAGGTGTCGGACCACAAGAGTATATTGTATGTAGCCTTATCCTGCATGCATGCAAGATAGCCCGGTGCACTAAGCTCCTATTAAGTACAGGGTTTAATGGAAGGACTGGACCACAAAGGTCTATCAAGACAATATTTTCACAACTAGAACACGTGATGGTCACATAAAGGCAACTTTACTAGTTACGTCAATAACATAAATGTAGAAATCTACATGTCTTAACAAATTAAATCTTAAACAAATATAACTACAGTATCATGAGAAAATTGAAGCACAAAGAAAAGGGAATCAAGAGGGGAAAAAAAAGTAAAAAAAAAACTAATTTCATCTTTCCTTCAAAATTGGGAAATTTGAATAAAACTGAAAGGGCAAAATGGACAGAAAATTTAGACAAAGCTAAAAGAGAAACATACCTGAATTTGTAACAACCAGCTAAAAGAAAGAATCAAAAAATGATACCCACTTAATTTTTCTGGATTAATTGGTAGAAAATGCATTTCTAGATTTATATGGTGAAATGACCAAAATGCCGTCATTGCTAGTTTTTTGGGAAAAAAAAACACATTAACTAGGGGTGGACGTAGTTTGGACCAACTTCAAATTCAAACTTCTTGG
>NW_025878261.1:0-1844 GCF_002878395.1 Capsicum annuum
GGGTCCTGAACTAAAGGTAAAATCCTATTTTACAGGAGGGTCCTGAAAAGAAAGTAAAATCATATTTTTCTAGAGGGTACTGAACATAAATTGAAATCCCATTTTTTAGGTAGGTCATGAACAGAATGTAAAATCTCATTTTTCTGGAGGGATCTGAACATAAAGTGAAATCCCATTTTTTAGTAGGGTCCTGAACAGAAAGTAAAATCCCATTTTACAGGAGGTTCCAGAACATAAGGTGAAATCCCATTTTTCAGGAGGGTCCTGAACATAAAGTAAATTCCCATTTTTCAGGATGGGCCTGAACATAAAGTGAAATCTCATTTTTAAGGAGAGTCCAAAACATAAAGTGAAATCCAATTTTTTAGGAGGGTCCAAAATAGAAGGTAAAATTTGATTTTTTAGGAGGGCCCAGAACGTATAGTAAAATCTCATTTTTCAGGAAGGGCCTGAAAATAAAATAAATCACATTTTTCAGGAGGGTACAGAACATATAGTAAAATCCCATTTTTTAGGAGGGTTCTAAAAAGAAAGTAAAATTCTATTTTTCAGGAGAGTTCTGAACATAATATGAAATCCCATATTTCAAGAGGGTCCTAAACAGAAAGTAAAACCCATTTTTCCAGAGGGTTGTGAACCGAAAATAAAATTCCATTTTTTAGGAAGATCTTGAACATAAAGTGATATCCCATTTTTCAAGTGGGTCGTGAACAAAAAGTCAAATTCCATTTTTCAGGAGGGTCCTGAACATAAAGTGACATCCCATTTTTCAGGAGGGTCCTGAACAAAAGGTAAAATCCCATTTTTCAGGAGGGTTCTGAAGAGAAAGTAACATCATATTTTTCTAGAGGGTACTGAACATAAAGTTAAATCCTATTTTTTAGGAAGGTCCTAAACAGAAAGTAAAATTCTATTTTTCAGGAGGGTCCTGAACAGAAAGTGAAATCCTATTTTTTAGGAGAGTACTGAACATATAGTAAAATCCCATTTTTCAGGAGGGTCCTGAACAGAAAGTAAAATCCCATTTTTCAGGAGGGTTCTGAACATGAATTGAAATCCCATTTATCAATAGGGTCCTGAACAGTAAGTAAAATCCCATTTTTCAGGAGGGTCCGGAACATAAAGTGAAATTCCATTTTTCAGGAGGGTCCTAAATAGAAAGTAAAATCCCATTTTTTAGGATTGTCCTGAACATAAAATAAAATTTCATTTTTAAGGAAGGTCCTTACCAGAAAGTAAAATACTGTTTTCAGGAGGGTCCTGAACATAAAGTGAAATCCCATTTTTTAGGAGGGTCCTGAACAGAAAGTAAAATCCCATTATTAAGGAGGGTCCTGAACAGAAAATAAAATCCTATTTTTCAGGAGGGTCCTAAACAGAAAGTAAAATCCTTTTTTTCAGGAGGGTCCTGAACATAAAGTTAAATCCTATTTTTCAGGAGGGTCCTTAACAGAAGATAAAATCCCATTTTCCAGGAGGGTCCTGATCATAAAGTAAAATTCTATTTTTAAGGAGGGTCCTGAACAGAAAGTAAAATCCCATTTTTTAGGAAGGTTCTGAACATAAAGTGACATCCCATTTTTCAGGAAGGTCCTGAACAAAAGGTAAAATCCTATTTTTCAATAGGGTCCTGAAGAGAAAGTAAAATCATATTTTTCTAGAGGGTAATGAACATAAATTGAAATCCCATTTTTTTGGAAGGTCCTGCACAGAAAGTAAAATCCCATTTTTCAGTAGGGATCTGAACATAAAGTGAAATCCCATTTTTTAGTAGGATCCTGAACAAATAATAAAATCCCATTTTACAGGAGGTTCCAGAACATAAAGTGAAATCCCATATTTCA
>NW_025878262.1:0-1429 GCF_002878395.1 Capsicum annuum
TGATCAGGACCCTCCTGAAAAATAAGACTTTACTTTTTGTTCAGGACTCTCCTAAGAAATGGGAGGTTACTTTACGCACAGTACCCTCCTTAAAAATTGGATATTACTTTTTGTTCAGGACCATCCTGAAAAATGGGATTTTACTTTATGTTTAGGACCATCCTAAAATATATAATTTTAATTTCTGTTCAGGACCCTCCTGAAAAATGGAAATTTACTTTCTGTTCACAACCCTCCTAAAAAATGAGAATTTACTCTCTGTTCAGGGGCCTCCTGAAAATTGGTACTTTACTTTCTATTCAAGACCCTCCTGAAAAATATGACTTTACTTTCTGTACAGGACCCTCCTGAAAATGGGATTCTATTTTCCGTTCAGAACCCTCCTAAAAAATGGAACTTTACTTTCTGTTAAGGACCTTTCGGAAAAATGGGACTTTACTTTCTGTTCGGGACCCTCCTGAAAAAAGGGACTTTATTTCTGTTCGGAACCCTCCTAAAATATGGGACTTTACTTTCTGTTTAGGACCCTCCTAAAAAATGGGACTTTACTTTCTCTTCAGGACACTTTTGAAAAAGGGATTTTACTATATGTTCAGGACCCTCCTGAAAAATGGGACTTTACTTTATGTTCAAGACGCTCCTGAAAAATGGAATTTTACTTTCTGTTCAGGACCCTCCTAAAAAATGAGACTTTGCTTTATGCTCTAGACCCTCCTAATAAATTGGATTTTACTTTCTTTTCAGGATCCTTTTGAAAAATGGGATTTCACTTGCTGTTCAGAACCATCCTGAAAAATAGGAATTTACATTCTATTCAGGACCCTCCTGAAAAATGGGATTTTAATTTCTATTCAGGACCCTCCTGAAAAATGGGACTTCACTTTCTGTTCGGGACCCTACTGAAAAATGAGACTTTTCTTTCTGTTCAGAACCCTCCTGAAAAAGAGAACTTTACTTTCTATTCAGGACCCTCCTGAAAAATGGGATTTTACTTTCTATTCAGGACCCTCCTAAAAAGGAAACTTTACTTTCTGTTCAGGACCCTCCTAAAAACTTGGATTTTACTTTCTCTTCAAGACCCTCCTGAAAAATGGGACTTTACTTTAAGTTCTGCACCCTCCTGAAAAATTAGATTTTACTTTCTGTTCAGGACCCTTTAGAAAAATGGGATTTTACTTCCTGTTCAGGACCCTTCTGAAAAAATGGGTTATTAATTTTTATTGAGGACCCTCCTGAAAAATGGGATTTTACTTTCAGTTTACGACCATCCTAAAAAATAGAATTTTACTTCTATTTTGGACCCTCTTGAAAAATGGGATTTTACTTTCTGTTCTGGACCCACCTGAAAAATGAGATTTTATTTTCTGTTCAGAACCCTACTGAAAAATGGGATTTTACTTTTTGCTCAGGACCCTCCTGAAAAATGGTA
>NW_025878263.1:0-1629 GCF_002878395.1 Capsicum annuum
CGGCGTTAGTCACATGGTAAAGTGCAAGGTAAAACCGTGATTTTACCTTATAAGGTAAATGGAGTCACTTACATTATCTATTGACAGAAGATTGACTAAAAAAGTGCAAGGTAAAATTGTGATTTTACCTTACAAGGTAAATAGAGTTGTAGACACCTAATTTCGTCCCTCCCCAATGTCGTTTTTACCCATTTTATTTTTATCCTACCGTGTACCCTCACCCATGTTATTATACCCTCACAAAATACAAAAAAAAATATAACAAAATCCCTAACAAAACCTATCCTAACTAAATCTATCTTATCCTAACAACCTACCCAATCAAAATAAAACACATCACACCTACCCCCCACCCTACGTGACCCCACCTACCCAACCTCACCACTACCCACCCTCATAATATATACACACATACTCTCACAAAATAGAGGGGGGACACACATATCATTCTCCTTTTTGGTTCCTCTCGAAGAACAATATACAAGAACCCATTTTTTTTCTTGTTCTAGAATTTATTTTTTTTCCTCTTCTTCACGACATACTCCCTCACGAACACACACTCCACTCACTGGCCATCCACACACAACAGTGAAATTAGGGTTGATTTAGAAGGGAAACACAGATCAGAGAGAGAGGAAAAAAGGAGTAAAGAGCTAAAAATGATCGAGAAGGAGAGAAAGGGCGTTGGGTTTGACTATTTTCGGTGAGTTCCTCACCGAAAATTGATCGGGATCATCACTGTAGCTACCGTACAGTCACCAAAAAATGCACACATACGCACACGGGAATGGGTGCCAAGAACAGTGAGATTAAGAAGAAAGTGAGAAATCGGAGAGAGGCAATAGTTTGAGATTGAGAGAGAGACAAACAAGGGCCAAATCGAAAAAAGGTGGACGGAAATCACTAAGAATCAGGTGGGTTTCAGTTTATTCGGTGATCTCCTCACTGGAACTGTCTGTTTCTAACGACTCTAGCTGAAAAGCATCCAAAGTCGTCGGAGATCTGACCCTTTTTGTCAATTCCAGTCCATCATTGACCTCGCCGGAGCTCCGGTTTGGTATTGATTTGTAGTTTTTTGTTGGATTGTGGGGATTTTGTGTTCATTTGCTCGTGAATCGTCTTTGGATATTCTGTTGGATTGCGGGGATTTTGGGTTCACCATTTGTCATTCCGGGTTCGGGATTTGGTTTTTTATCCATTTCAACTAGTTTTGGGTTTCGAAGTCCTTGATATCGAAATTG
The DNA here is from genome assembly GCF_002878395.1 of Capsicum annuum. Lineage (NCBI taxonomy): Eukaryota > Viridiplantae > Streptophyta > Magnoliopsida > Solanales > Solanaceae > Capsicum > Capsicum annuum. The sequence continues at coordinate 1,242 of NW_025878263.1, forward strand.
GGATGCGTCACTATTGAGGTTCTATTCCGTGTTCTGAAGTCCGGGTCTTCTTTAATATTGTTACCAACCGAAATCGATTATCGGAAGGTCCATTTCTTTAACTCATTCTCTCTTCGTTATCGTAATTTGTTGCAATGGGCATGTTTGAAATTGGATGAGTTGGTGAATGTTTGATGTTATTTCATGTGAAATTCGTATGATTATCATGCTTTAATTGTCGTTGGATCTATGTTGTTTATATTGAATTCCTAGTAAGAAAATTTGAGTTGATAGGCAAAGCATGTGTTAATATTTGGTTGGAAAAGGATTTCGGGGTGGGAATAAAAAGTTGTTAAAAGTTTAATGTAGTTAAATTTTGGACCGTTGTCATTTTATTTAATTCGGATTA
>NW_025878264.1:0-1329 GCF_002878395.1 Capsicum annuum
TAAAATATTTGGTCGACTCTTGAAATTATATTAGTGTCACTGAAATTGGAATAGAAAAAAAGTATTATAAATCTCAATAATTAAAAACTTCAATTATATTTAAGATATAATTGATTATCAATGCCACAATAATTTGGACAAGATAAGTAACGTATATTAATTTAAAAATTGCCCAAAAAAAATTATAAATTAAAATAGTTAACAACTTAAATTATCTAAATACGTATTAAAATAACATATGTTGAACTCATGCTAGATTCCGGATGAATCCTAGAAAACATATGCAATCCTTTTATTAGAAAAAATATATTTAAATATATCAAGATTGAAAAGGCAAATAAATATCTTAATGTTGGGCCCGTGCTGACACGTGTCATGCTCCTCTAGTATGTACATTAAATGCTCCATTAATTGTGGTTTAATTTTCCTCGACATCTTTTTCTTTGATGAGCAAAAAAATTTTTTAATTCATTAAAATTTTCATTCATGTATAGTTTTATTGATTAACACGAGACACGCGTGCAAAGCACGTATACTTAACTAGTATAATTAATCTAATTGGTTAGAAATATAATCATATAATGTATTTAAATGGATTTGCGTGGTAATCAAGATAACCATATATTTACACTTTTTCTTTATGTTTATCCGTATATATTTGGTAAGTTATTTCACGCGTATTTTGGTTAGAGCTAGGAATCCAAGTGCAAGTCCTAATCCTTCACAAAAAGGGAAAACACCTTTTTTTTCCTCTATATATACTTATGAGTCTAGTTGCAAACTTCAATATTTACGCTTTGATTAGTTTCATCAAATAATGGAGTCATCCGCATCTGCTAGTCAAATTCATGTGTTTCCCCAATTTCGTAATGCTACAAGTACTCTTCCTTATTAAGTCAATATTTCAGGCAACAATTTTAACTTGGAGATTGATCTACTTGTCAAGTTTGCTTACACTTGTGATGACAACATTATCGAAGAGTACCCCTTTCATACTAAGTTGTATGGGAAGTACAACTCATTATCATGGGATATTGTTGACACAGTGCAGCCTTCAGAAACCATCTTACATTGTCCCCTAAAGAGAATTAAGTGGGATGGTCTTGAGAAAATCATGGAGAGAAAACATGATTTAATCAAACAAATTTTTGAGTATGCTCGTACAACACAGAACCTTGCACCTCCTTTGCAAGATGATGATACAGCTTATGTGAGCCTAATAATTGTTGAGAAACTTTATGTATCTCCTCAAGAATTTGAACCTACCAAATCCAGAATTGTTAAAAACCAATCTCATCATATTGGTTTTTAACAATTCTGGATTTGGTA
>NW_025878264.1:1429-3450 GCF_002878395.1 Capsicum annuum
GTATCTCCTCAAGAATTTGAACCTACCAAATCCAGAATTGTTAAAAACCAATATGATGAGATTGGAGAAATAGTTTGGAGAGTTACTCATAAAGCAATCAAGGGATTGGGACAATCTAACGAACCATCTTTGTATGAAAAATTACAATGGATTGAAGGCCGTGAAGGGGATATAAAAGATGCTGTGAGGAACACAATAAAATGTTGGTGCATGCATTTTGATAAGAATTATGAAAGGGAATTAGTACAGACTTTAACTGAGCAAGCTAGGAGAGAATTCATGTCGCTGCCTGTAGTAAGATCAATAATGCAGTCTTTGTAAAGAGTTCATCTTCCAGAAAACGAATGGACAGATGAGTGTGTGATATGCAAGGAGAGTTACTCACCTAGATCACAACAATACAGCTTGCCTTGCAGCCACAGTTTCCATTATGGCTGCATCGAGACTTGGCTTCTTAAAAACCCAAATTGTCCCATGTGTCGTTACAAGTTTCCACCAACGGAGTCCAAATAGAAGTGATCTCTTTCTATTAATTAAAATGTATTTTAAGATAGGTTAATTCTGTCAAAAATTTATCTTTTCTCTTATGGCAAAACAATTCTAGTTGTTGAATTTATTAATAGAATCTTGGCACCTTTTTACTCAAAAATCACACTAGCATATACTCACTATATATCATCGTCATCTAAATAATAGGGGGAGGACAAACAATAAAATAACAGAAAGGAACCTATTAAAGATTGCACACACACCGAGCACAAAATCGCTGAATTCACAGACCACCACCAACGGACATTGATGAAGAACAATAACAGTAGAGCAAACACACCTCAGGCCACGCACACTCACCATCGAACATGGTACACACCTAGATTGAAAAATTAGAAGAAAAGCAAAAAATAAAATAAAATGGTGCGATTGAGAGAGAAAACTGAGTGATAGGGAGATAAAAATAGAGATCGAAGGAAAAACAATGAATTGAGGGAGAAGTGATTTGTGAACGCGCGAGAGAGGAGAAAGACAGAAAATGGCCACGAAATCGAAACGCTCGTTTGGGTTGCTCGGAGATTAGTTTAGTGTTGGGTTTTATTCAATTCGCGAGTTCAGAGTCGAGGCTTTGTCGTTCGAGGTATTCCCGTCAAAGCTCCAATCAAAATTTTGACGGATTAAAATAAAAATCGAGGTACAATTCTATTCACTCACTTTTATTTTGTTGTTTTGTGATATTTGATGCATTGAATTGAATGTTTGACGTTGATTACTCCGTTGGTAATGGATAGTTTCTTGTGTTGATGCGTCGTTCATTTACTTGGATTATGTGATGAAATGGTATCTTGTTTGAGAATTATAATAGATTGTTTTGGGGCGGGAATTGCAAAAATTGATAAAAAGTGAATATTGTCGTGACGGAGGCCCGAGGCATCGGGTAGAGCATCAGTCTAAAATTAGTTTAGAATAGGATTTACATTTTTGCATTTTTCTATCTTTTGGATTGTATAATTTGGACTGGACATTATTTTGGTTTTGAATTTTGTTAGATTTGTTTTGTTTTATTTGTTTTGTGTGTTTACGTGGTTTGTATATTTTATAGTGTCCAATTAGCCAATACATTTCACCGAGCGACCGTGGTCGAACCACGGGATCGAGGGGTGCCTAACACCTTTCCCTCGGTCAACAAAATTCCTTAGCAGCAATCTCTGTTCGCAAACCAGTCTTAAAGAGTCAAAACCGTTTTGAAAAGGATTTCCAAAGGTGATTTGGCACACCAAATTATGCCAAGTGGCGACTCTGAGTTTTGAATATAAAAAGTCTTTTTCGAAACAAATCTCCATTTTGTCACTTAATAATGAAAACCCTTTCAAACTTAAAATCGAATCTTTTTGGTTAAAAAAGGGGTGTGACACCCGTTTAATCTTATAACCTTATATTAGTAAACAACCTTATAAACTTATAACCTTAATCTCTACCAAATATCTCATATCGTAGAATGTAGATCATTGTAAAGTACCAATGCATGGAAC
>NW_025878265.1:0-2267 GCF_002878395.1 Capsicum annuum
GATGTAGAATAAATCACGAAAAAGATTACTTTTTTTCACTCTTTTCATGAAAATGGGGCTCAGATGTGTTCCACGAAAAGGCAAAACAGAATCCAGCCACCCCATGGCTGCAAACACTGATTTTAGGGGAGAGAGAAGCCTCAATCACAGGGCATACACCGTGTTGCCACACCAAGATATGGGTTGGGTACTTCCATGCTAGAAATGGTTAGCCCAAAAACAGAAACACCCTCATCACTGCCACTTTATGTAACTTCTATCAACACAGTAACACATACACACACAAAAAAAAAGACTGTCCTAGTTTAAAAAATGCAGTTAAGTGTATTAAAATCTTATTGTACACGAGTTTCTGAGAAGGACCGGACCACAAGGATCTGTTGGTTTTCCGACTCGACAAGAATCACCATCCAAGAGAAAAAAAAACAGGTAATAGCGGGCTCAGATTTGCTATTTTAGAACAAAGCAAAAGAGGAGCAACATTGCCATGGCTCCAGACACCAGCACTTTTCTATTCAAAGCCATAACCGGGTCGCCCTGCCAATATATGGGACGTGTTATTCTCGATGCTATGATTGAACATAGTCCAGAAATCAAGGATGCAATCATCACAACCCCTTTATAACATCATTATCAGCAGTAAGAGTAACACAAAGAACTGCGTTAAATCTTTTTTCCTTTCTATTTATTTCAAAGGGCTGTTGGTTTGTTTGGTTATCAATGGTGAAACTAGTTTCTGTAGCCATAGAATGGAACTAAAACAGGGAGAGAACAATAGGTTCTCTGATTATGTGGCTTATGCATTATGTGGATGTATGTTTTCACATACCAATATATTAGTATTGCGTCTCAACATCAGTATATGTCACCAAACTCTTATATAAATGGATAAAGGGGTATCACGTGTAAATGGGTAAAGTGGTTGGAGTGCCTGTTTGCTTTCAGAACATTGATATCCTAACTTAAAACTTGTACTGAAAGCTGCACAAATTCTGAACACTACATAATCCAACAACATAAGCACGTTAAATCCACAAATTAACTCACTTTTTTGAAGAAATCGCATCAACAAGAACTAGTGAACTACTACTAAGGCTCAATCATATACTATAGCCCTGTGACTGGTCCTATAGGAACTATCCTATATTTTCTAGGTACTCAAAGTGAAAAAAGAGTTAAGCTACTTTCTGCAAGTTAGTAATAAGTAGCAGAAAATAAAAGAGGAAGAAGTTATGTGTTGGTGTGAGATGTAGAATAAATCACGAAAAAGATTACTTTTTTTCACTCTTTTCATGAAAATGGGGCTCAGATGTGTTCCACGAAAAGGCAAAACAGAATCCAGCCACCCCATGGCTGCAAACACTGATTTTAGGGGAGAGAGAAGCCTCAATCACAGGGCATACACCGTGTTGCCACACCAAGATATGGGTTGGGTACTTCCATGCTAGAAATGGTTAGCCCAAAAACAGAAACACCCTCATCACTGCCACTTTATGTAACTTCTATCAACACAGTAACACATACACACACAAAAAAAAAGACTGTCCTAGTTTAAAAAATGCAGTTAAGTGTATTAAAATCTTATTGTACACGAGTTTCTGAGAAGGACCGGACCACAAGGATCTGTTGGTTTTCCGACTCGACAAGAATCACCATCCAAGAGAAAAAAAAACAGGTAATAGCGGGCTCAGATTTGCTATTTTAGAACAAAGCAAAAGAGGAGCAACATTGCCATGGCTCCAGACACCAGCACTTTTCTATTCAAAGCCATAACCGGGTCGCCCTGCCAATATATGGGACGTGTTATTCTCGATGCTATGATTGAACATAGTCCAGAAATCAAGGATGCAATCATCACAACCCCTTTATAACATCATTATCAGCAGTAAGAGTAACACAAAGAACTGCGTTAAATCTTTTTTCCTTTCTATTTATTTCAAAGGGCTGTTGGTTTGTTTGGTTATCAATGGTGAAACTAGTTTCTGTAGCCATAGAATGGAACTAAAACAGGGAGAGAACAATAGGTTCTCTGATTATGTGGCTTATGCATTATGTGGATGTATGTTTTCACATACCAATATATTAGTATTGCGTCTCAACATCAGTATATGTCACCAAACTCTTATATAAATGGATAAAGGGGTATCACGTGTAAATGGGTAAAGTGGTTGGAGTGCCTGTTTGCTTTCAGAACATTGATATCCTAACTTAAAACTTGTACTGAAAGCTGCACAAATTCTGAACACTACATAATCCAACAACATAAG
>NW_025878266.1:0-2918 GCF_002878395.1 Capsicum annuum
GTCTATTATTGAATACTCTGGCAATTTCATCTTTTTCAAAAATTCTTTGACTTCTTCTTCGGTGATAGGCTTTTTGATAGATAATGGTCCACTCACCCTTGGCTTGGACTTTCTTAATCTCATCTGCCTGACCTAGTCAAACCCCTACCTCACCTACATCTTCCACTACTTCTTTCCCATGATAGGTCATCATAGTCTATCCATAATTCCAGGGAACCCTTTTCGTATCAACTATCGGAGCTTGGGTCACCGGTTTGAGGACAATAGGCGCTGCCAGTGCTCCTTTCACAGTCAAGATGGGCTGACTCAGAGCTCCTACCACAGCCAACTTAGGTTTATCCTGACTTAAATTAACATGCCTTCTGGCGCCTTGTACTATGATCAGGGGTTTCTTTGTACTTTCTTGGGCTTTATCTTCTCTCATTTCTTCCCGGTTCAATGACAATGGTTTCAAAGACTCTACTACAGTCATCGATTTCTCCTCAATGGTTTGTATCTTGACAATAGGCTTATAACCCCTCAAAGACTCTTTACCATTAAATATGAATTCTAATATATTGGCTTCAGCATGGGTTGACAGCAGATTCTGGTTAATGTTTGGACCCTCCGAGGCCTGGACCATCATCTGATTTGTGTCAATTAAATCTTGGACAACTCTCTTTAAATGCCAGCATTTCTCGATATCATGGTCTGGCATGTCAGAACAGTACGCACACCTTAAAGAATAATCGAGATTCCTCGACGGTGGATTTGAAAGCCTTCCTTGAATTGGGCTTTAAACCTTCAACTTTCTCAACCTATCAAACAAGCTAGCATATGACTTCCCAAGAGGTGTGAATTTATTTTTGACCGCCTTCTCTTTCTTATACTCAGGCCTAGGCTGAAACCTGGGTCTGGAGGGGTTTTGGTAATTTGGTGGAGCGAATGGGCAATTTTGTGGAGCTTGTACGCGCCACTGCGGGTAAGAAGGGGTTTGGGCATATGGTTGCACGCTATATACTGGGTACGGGGGTGGTGGAATAGAATATAAAGGGTTTTGTGGAGGGTAGTAATGGTGGGGAGGAATATATGGAGCTTGGGCGTAGACTTGGGCTTGGGATTTAGGATAGGGGTGAGGTGGTCTTTTGGGATAGGAATGGGTTCCAGCTACGACAGTCGCCACATCCTCTTTCTTATTTTTACGTCCAAATGCGCCAGATCCATCTTGAATCGCTTGTGTAGTGGCTTTTAATGCAGCAAAACTCACTATTTGGCCAGTCTTAATTCTGTCCTCTATCATCTCCCCCATTTTGAGGACATTCATAAAAGATTTTCCCATTGCTGGAACTAAATGTTGAAAATAGGTCTCATTCTGTGCCTGAATGAAAACTTCTACCGACTTAATTTCTTTCATTAGAGGCTTTACCCTGGCGGCCTATTCACGCCACCTTATCATGTATTTCCTAAAACCTTCAGTGCTCTGTTTCTTCATGTTGACCAAGAATTTTTCATCCGAAATCAGGTCGATCTTATACTGAAAATGTTGAACAAATTCAGAAGCTAGGTCATCCCAACTGTTCCATTTATCGATATCTCGATCGATAAACCATTCTGAGGCTAGATCAGAAAGACTCTCACCAAAGAAGGCCATGAGCAACTCTTCTCTTCCTTCTGCAGCCCTTAACTGGTTTCATTAACGTCTTAAGTGTGCCATGGGATCACCGTGTCCTGCATACTTCTCGAACTTAGGCATCTTAAAAACAAGGGAAAGGTTGATGTCTGGGAACATGCAAAGATCTTTGTAGGAAACACTCCTATAACCTCTGATTCCTTGCAAATTCCTCATAGCCTGTTCTAAACTTTTCAATTTTTGGGCTATGATATCATGTTCCTCTGTTGCGAAAGGTTTCTCCGTATCAAATGGAAATGTAGGTGGCTGAGTGTACCCATACGGTTCATTCATTTGCAAAGTAGGCTCTAGGGCATAATACTGACTATCTGAAACCTTCAGTACTGGTTCACTAGCAGACCTAGGAAGCCTCATTGTGGGACGCACAACGTATATGGGAGTTTTATGTGGTGGCGGAGTCATGAATACCGGTGTGATCGGTGGCGCTGGCTGAGCAGCTGGTCTTGATTGGGGAGCTGCCAAGGGCACACCAGAATTGCAAGGATAATAATGTTGCAGAGTGAATCCTGGCGCGTGCTCAGGTGACTCAGTAGGAGCAGAGAATTGCTCTTGAGAGAGCAGTGGGCAATTAGAGATATTCCTAAGACCTTCAGGGAGCGGAGGAGGAGGCATTCCACTGGCCCATGCCCGGTGTAAATCTATCAATTGTTGCCTGAGCCTTAGTACCTCATCATTATGTTCAGAACTTTCTTCCCTGTGATCCTGATCAGGGTCAATGAGCGAATTTTCAATATCCCTGCTAGCCATGGTGAGCTTTGCTTTGGATCTAGTGAAGTATGGGTGACTAGCCAGAGTGCTGGAAACCTACCACTGTTGTAGACACCTAATTTCGTCCCTCCCCGAAATCGTTTTACCCATTTTTTACTTTATCCTACCGTGTACCCTCACCCATGTGATAATCCCTCCACAAAATGACAAAAATAACAATCCCCTAACTAATTTTATCCTATCCTAACAACCTACCCAATCAAAATAATACACGTCACACCTTACCCCCTACCCCACGTGACCTCACCTACCCTACCTCACTACCCCACCCTCACCTTACAACCTATATACACACACCAAGGGATATATTTCGGGGGACACTAAAAAAAAGAAAAAAAGGGACCATCATCTTCTATATTTGCTCACAATTCACACAAATATATAGGAGTCACCATACAACAATTGGGGACACACACAAAATCCATCCTCTTATCTACATATTCTCTCACTGAACACACCACACACCTCATCGGAAACTTAT
>NW_025878267.1:0-1112 GCF_002878395.1 Capsicum annuum
TTCTTAATTATATTGGGTGATTTTAAATTGTTTGAACTCCAACTTAAGTATTGAACACTAATGAAAAAAGTTGAAAATTAAAATAAAATAATAAGGGCTCATTCGGTAAAAGGAGTTCAAAATTAAATTAAGATGAACGTATTCATAATTAATTAAAATAAAATAAATGAAATAATTCATCCACAAATTAATTATTTTATAATTATAATATCATTTTATCTATCTTGAGAATGGGACTGCTAATACCACAATAATTAATTAAGGACCAACATGGGTTGTGGTGCAGTAGATGAGACTGTTTTACACTTAATCAGAGGCCGAGGGTTTGACCTTAGGTATGGAAAAAACTCTATTGGAAGCGCTGCCACCTTAATGGGTCCTGCAATACGCGATCCGAATTAGTCGATCTCCAATGCAAATACCGAACACCGAATGAAAAATAAAAAAAATAATTAATTAAGGGACCAGAGATATGAGAGAGTAGTGAGAAGTAGAATGAGACCATATTATTTTCCTTTAATTTAAAAAGAAAGATGTATTTCTTTTCAGTCTGTACGAAGAACAATTTTTTTTTCTCTTTTGTAATATTTAATTTTAATTTTAATTATAAACATGATATATTTATGATTGTAAAATTAAATAATATTTTAATATATTTAATATAATTATATTTTAAAAATTATAAAATTTAGACATCATCTTTATTTTTTTAAATTTCATATCAAATGGTCAATTTTTTTTTTAAGGAAAGAGGATAAGAAAGCAAGTACAATTGGGAAGCTCACGTGGTCCCTGTTTGCGGGTATTGGGTGGGTCTACTTGGAGTAGTATGTGCTGTCTGCCATGTCCACATGACAGTAGTATCTTGAGAAAAGATATTTTTTGAACTTGTTCTCCGAACTCACTTTAACATTTAACTTGATTTTTATTTATTATTTTTTTTAATATTTTTAAAGTGAATTATTTTCACCCCTTAAAATTGAATATCACTCTCACAACAGTGAGTATATTACATTCACTTACACATCAATACCACGTTGTAGCTACGTCATTACCACGTAAGAAATTACTATTAAAAAAAAAATTAATCCCTCCTACATTATTTTATATAT
>NW_025878268.1:0-1174 GCF_002878395.1 Capsicum annuum
GGGCATGCTATTGGCCAAAAATTGACCGGGTCATGTCCAAGGGGTTGAGGATCAACCCAGTGTGGTCCGTTTAACTTTTTGTTGCCATTTGGGCGGACAAACAGGAGAAACAGCGCGAATGAGGAGTTTTCGGGACAAATTAGTGTCCTGTAATCCACAGTTTTGAGGGTGGGGCAGGGGTTCGAGCGTACTGTGTGCGATAAATTGAACGGGGCATGCCAGGGAGGTTAGGGATCGTCCCAATTTTGTCCTTTTAAATTTTCGTGGCCATTTGGGTGGACAAACGGGCGAAACAGCGCGAACGGGGCATTTTCGGCTAAATCGGTTTGCTATAGCCCATGGTTTCGGGGGTGGCCCCAGGTCTCGGGCGTGCTGTTGGACAAAAATAAACCGTGCCATACAAGGGAGGATGGGGATCATTTGGTTGGACAAACGAGCAAAACGGTGTGAACAGGGCTTTTTCAGGCCAAATCGGTGCGCTATAGCACATGATTTTGCGGGGGGCTTAGGTTTCGGGCGTGCTGTATGCTAAAAATCAGCCGAGGCATGCCAGGGAGGTTGGGGATCATCCCAGTGTTGACCGTTATAATTTTTATGGCCATTTAGGTGGACAACCAGATGAAACAGCGCAAATGGGGCTTTTTAGGGTAAATCAGTGTGCTATAGCCCACGGTTTTGGGGGAGGGCCAGGGGTTCGGGTGTTCTGTGGGCTGAAAATTGACTGTGGCAAGCCAGGGAGTTTGGGGATCATCCCAGTGTGGTCCGTTCAAATTTTCGTGGCCAATTGGGTGGGAAAACGAGCAAAACGGCACTAATGGGGAATTTTGGGCCAAATTGGTGCATTATAGCACATGGTTTCGGGGGTGGGCCCGGGGTCCAGGCGTGCTGTGGGCTAAAATTTGATCGGGGCATGACAGGGAGGTTGGAGATCATTCCAGTATGGTCTGTTTAAATTTTCATGGCCTTTTGGGTGGACAAATGGGCGAAACGACGCGAATGGGGCATTCTAGGGAGGTTAAGGATCATCTCAGTATGCTCCATTTAAATTTTCGTGGCTATTTAAGTGGAAAAATGGGCGAAACAATGCGAACAGTGTATTTTTTAGCCAAATCGTTGTGCTATAGCCTATGGTTTTGGGGGTGGGTCCATGGTTCGGGCGTGCTGTGGGCCGAAA
>NW_025878269.1:0-1229 GCF_002878395.1 Capsicum annuum
AGCTATTACTTCCACTAAACTCCAAATTTCTCATACAAATTAATATTTAACCAGGTTTCGAATTTACAGTTCTTTCAAACCAGCGAGCGCCTTCATCTTCGGTCCATTTTTTATAATAAAATCTAAATTTAATAAATTCATTCAAACAAATCTCAAAAACCGAAGAAAAATGCTAAGACGTATAGAAAACTGAAAATTAAAATACTAAACTTTACAAATCATCAAACCAACTGAAAGACTATGCAATGAAAACGTGAACATTATTAAAGGATTGAAGAAAAAATTGGAAGCGAAAATTGCAACAATAGTTTACTGCTTAGCAATGTGTAAAACCAATCAAAAAGCACAATAACAGTAACAACTATGAATGCACCCGAGAAGAAGATCTCAGCAATCAAGAAGACCAGTAATTGAAGCTCCCTTTTTTTAGTGGTTAAATTAAAAGTGAGCAGAAATTAGTGTTGTATGATGTGAGAGCATGTTCATGCGTACAAGTGCAGCTGGTGAAAGAAGAAACTAACGCGTGTAAAATGAGATTAATACGTTGAAATGTGTTTTTTGTTGTTGTTGTCTTGCTGACACGTGCATTTAGTGAAACCAATTAATAACACGTAGAAAATGCACTGTAATAACGAAAAGAGCCCTTGGGCCCCCATCAAAATAACGAAAATGGCCCTTTAGAAGCTGCCGCAAATGACGAAAATAACCCTTTGAAGCTGGCAGGTGGAGGTTGTCCTGCCAGCTTCCACGTGCTTGCTTTGAAAAGCTGTTCACCACTTCAATATATTAGTAATTTTCTTTTAATAAGTATGGATAATAAAGTAAAGAGTGACAAATTAGACTATTTCTTCATTCTATTTAGAAAAAAATAAAGACAGATATTTGGTTTTACGACGCGACGCTAACTTAACCTTTCTCTGAATAAAGCGTCTATCTAAACAATAATTTCATTTCTCTTTAACACTCTGCTACATACCAACCAGGAATTTAGACTTAAGGCAGCCATTAGGAAAATTGGTAGAAGCTAATATAATTGCAGATACAAGACTGCCCAATACGCACCACCTCTGGTACACATATCAACTAAAGAACATGCTTACATGAGAATTAAATTAGCTACATTGGCATCTTCATATTAGAAGCTTAAACAAAATTGACAGACCTCTACTATTTCATCAGTATTTGACAGACATGGCGAAAGCTCTTCCTTTGATGGAATCTTAACTGTA
>NW_025878270.1:0-2501 GCF_002878395.1 Capsicum annuum
AGTAAACTTAAGAGAGTAGTCTTTCACTGTCATACTGCCTTGCCTGAGGTTGATGAATTCTAGAACCTCAGTTTCTCTAAGCTCTAGGGTAAAGAATCTATCAAGGAACGCTGAAGCAAACTTCTCCCAATCAACTAACCCTTCATCGTCTGCCATATCTGACTTCTGCTGCTTGAACTAAGTATGAGCCAAATCCTACAACTGATATGTAACTAGCTTAGTACTCTCACTAGATGTAACCCCCATTATGTCTGTAACCTTCTGCACTTGATCAAGGAATTCCAGAGGGTCTTCATCTGTCTCAGACCCAAGAAAGTATGGAGGATTCATTTAAGTGAAGTCTCGAATCCTGGTTGCAGCTGAAGTGGCCACTAGATTGGCTCAAATAATAGCTAGTCATTCATTTTGAGCAGCAACTGACTAAGCAAGAGTAGTGAAAGCGGCCCTGAACTCCGCATGAGAAAAATATTGGTCCAAGGGGACTTCTTGACTGGGAGGCATGTTCTGAAATAAGGAGAAGAAATAGATTAGACTAAGAGATTAGATTGAGATTATGCTCACTGGCACGACATGAATATTGAAAGAAGGGAAACTATTCCTAAAATATCTTATAGGCTTCTCCACATAAAGGTGGCGCGCAACACACCTATGTACAAGACTCTACTAGATATGACGTTTAGACTTCCTAGGAATCTATTAAACCTTTTGGCTCTGATACTAAGTTTGTAATGCCCCAAATTTAGTACCCAAAATGCTACACGGTGCTCATGACCCCAAAGGACCACAAGCTAATACATGACTGATATCTGTACCTGTATACTGCATAATATACTGAATAATGCGGAAACATGAACTGAAAGGCCATAAAGTTCACATAAAAAAGTAAAACATAACATATAAAAGGAGTATAAAATATCCAAAACAATTGGAATAACTGTGTGAACATAATAGTCTAGAAAGCCTCTAATTGACTGAATTGTCTGAGTAAGGAGTTGATGGGATATATCCCTAACTTACTCCAACTAATAAACTAACTATTGATGCTCTGGAGCTCGTGTCTCTGAACCTATGGTATAAGACACCATAGCGTAAATGCGTCAGTACTTTGAATGTACTGGTATGCATGTTAGGTAAGCTGAATGCATAGGGTTCATATGCAAGAACAATACTGGCTAACTGACTAATATGAACATGAGAATACATGCATGCATACATAGTAACTATATCTGAAATCGTGATAACATGAGTATGCTGATGATTAAGATAACTACTGACTGAATTTTGATAACTGATAACATGAGTGACTGTATCTTACACTCTTGAATCTGATGGAACTAGCTGAGTTTTGTACTGTATTTGAGTTGACTATATCTGACAGTCTTGAGTTCTAAAGAACTATCTGAGTTTTTTTTATCGAGACTGATATTGAGACTGTGGGAGGTAGTCATCTAACAGACATGCCCCAAAGGATGTATTATAGCTGAATTGGGGTCCAATCTGTGCCCTGATTAGAAGGGTGTCAGTACCATTTCACTGGTAAGGACAACATGTGAGTGACCCTAATATAACTGGCACCTCTAGTGAGAATGGTGGGAACCCTCATATAGCAGGTTATACCACCTTACCTACCCTCATATAGCAGGCTATGATGTCTCAACCTTTGCAGGCTATATAGTTTTGAAATTCAAGTATTACTTCTAAAAATCACACTCTCATATAACAGGTGAGTTCCCATCCTTGGGTTCACTCAATGCTAATTTCTTCTCCTATTTGAATAGACACTGAACATGATTTACTGAACTGAACATGGACTGAGTTACTGACTTCTACTAAATGATGAAAATACTACTGATATCTAACAACTGACTGAGTTCATGAGATCATGAAGATTTCCTGAGTCATAAGCCTGTCTGAAGTCTAAGGATCATAGCTTGACTGAGAGTATCGTGAAAACATGGAATGGCTCTAGGCACAAAGCTAAAATTTTGGGTTCAAATACCCCTAGTACTCGATAGAAGGAAACTGACAAAGCATGACCTACTTGAACGCATCACTAAGTGGATTCATCTTTCAAAGCAAGTTTCTAACATTCTTGAGATGATTTAAGGCTAGGAAAAAGTACAAGGTATTACAATATCTCCCTCTTGAGAGCATTCATCCTAGAATGAGACTAAGAGTGAGGGGAGAAGATAACCAACTTATACACTAAACATGCATACTAGAACATGATCTCATGACTGACACGACTGATAACTGAACAAATCATACTAAACATGCATATCTGATGCATGGGTAATTGATTCATGAATACATAACTGGGTGTTCTGATAAACTAAGTTTCTCACAGTGAAAATCTATGTCTGATGCCTAATTATATAACTGAGTTGATACATGAATGCATGACTGAATATGCAACGGTATTTAATACCAAGTTTTTGGCGAACACTGAACATGAAACTGAGTAAGCTTAAGGAGAACTGTTACCTTGAGCTTGATCTGAG
>NW_025878271.1:0-4839 GCF_002878395.1 Capsicum annuum
AATGTTTTAAAGATGACTAACTTTAGGTGTATGAATAATTTATATTTATGAATTTTATACTAAAAGAGATTAATAGATAAGACTATCAAATCAAGTAACAATTAAATTAAAGTTATATTTTAATTTCACAATATTAAGTAATGGGTAACGTAGTAGCAGTAAAGAAAAGAACACAAAGAAAGAGTTAATATAAAATAAAAAGTATAAGACCTATCTAAACATAGACATTTAAATATAGAAGACATACGACTTAAAATGTGAATACAATATGTATAATATGTGGCAGAGCACTATTATGAGAGTTCAAAAAAAAATTGTATGAATTTTAGGAGACTGTAATCCAGATAGATGAAATATAACGTCTAGTAAACGTGGCAATGATTAGAAATCAATTATAGTAGTGAATTTAAAGATACTAAAGATTGAACAATTCAAATTCAAAGTATTAAAGCATTATTTTACAGAGAGTACCCATATCATATAATTACACATATTTTCTTAAATTTGACACATTCTTATTTATTTTCAACAAAATGAACTTCATTCCAAAGTGGATGTAATTCAATTTGAATAAAGTGAGAAGAAACTGACAATGAAGTTTTGAATAGCTAGAATCATGATATATTCTGAAATGGTGGTATAAAAAAATCATTAAAAAGTAAGATGACAATTATATTTTAATAAAATCAAAATGATGTGATATGTTCAAACTATTAAAATCTTTTAATTCCGCGCATCGCGCGGATATGTGTACTAGTTAGGATAATAACAAAAATATTTAGACAAAATATAATAAATTTAAGAAATAGAGAGAGAGAGTGTTTCCTATTTCAAAAATAATTAGCAAATTAACCCTGCAGGAGTTCTGAAATTATAATTTGTTATTTTGCTTTTCTTGTTACCAAAGTAAAACGGGCTTAAAGGAGGGAAAGAAGAAAGGAACTTAGGATACTAACAAAAACACATAGACAAATAATAACAATAAATTTAAGAAATTAGCCCTGCAGGAGTTCTTAAATATTTTCGTTTTAGAATTAGATTTCTCCTAATTAATAATTTCCTTTTCTTATTACAAAAGTAAGCGACTTTTATTGGCTTAGGACACTACCAAACTTCTAGGCCCTAATTAAGCTAAATATACGTTCTAGGTACATAATAAGACTATGTATACATAATAAAATTATGTATACATAATAATTGAGCCAAAAATGTTAAAAAGAAATTGGACAACAGACTTTACTTTGTATTGCGATATGTAATATACAAAGACAACTCTTTAACTCCTCCAAGCAGATCATTAAGTGAATTGTTGGTTAGGAGATGATTTTTTCATGTATTAGAATTTACATAATCTGAATCATGTTCGATAGTATTTTTTTGCGAAGTAAAATTTTAACGCACTAATAAAGTTTTGAATAAGCAATATTATATTAGAGTTTCGCATAACTAATATATGTATGTGTTATGAGGGAACATAAATGTGTATTAATTTATGCATGATAGAAGATAAAATAAATAATATATGATTCATTAAATCCTACATTACTAATACTTAAATAACTTTAACCAGCAACTGAACACCTTTAATTAGTGTTCATAAGCGTATTTGAAACTTCCTCATTGGTGAGATAGAAGAAAGTAGAGTTGTTTTTAAACACTCCTAGTTTTACTTGGTTTGAATTATCTGAGGGATTTTTTATAAGTTTTTTATGTCCCACATAATTAATTTATTTTGATTTAGTAATTAGATAAGTTAAATCCTAATTAAATCTATATGGAGAAGTAACCTAGTGGGATTAAAATTACTACCTACTATCCACAACTTATGTTGATGGAGTGTTAGTGGGATTAGGATTAAAACTACTATATCCACAACTCACGTTGATGGAACGTGAAAATATAACTGTTCCATTCTCTGTATTATAAAAGGGGATCTCTCTCTGTCAAAAGAAGAATATAAGTTCCATCAAAACTATTCTGAAAAGTAAGGTAAAGAGAAAGAAACAAAAGTTTTGTTATTGGTTAAGAACAGAAGAAAATCAAGTGTGTTTCCGCTAATCTCAGTCAACAAGAAAAGCTATGGAGAATTTCGATATGTTTCTTGACTGACTTATTGTTATAGAATGGTACATAAAATCATTAATTTCTACGATTCTGAAATCTTATAATACTTACATGTGGTATCCGGGCCAGATTTTTAGTGTTTTACGAGAATTTTGACTTTTTAAAGAGTCGCCACTTAATTTTGAAAAGGAATTAAGAAACCTTTAGAAAGTTACTTCAAACGATTCAAAACAGAAAAATCGTTTAAGTTTTGAAGATTCCGAGTAAGTGGTTCCTATTAACGTTTTACGAAGGTGTTAGGCACCTAAAATGTCCGCTAACTTGCGGTTATCCAAACTGTTTAAAAATCGTCTTTTGATTAACTTCAAAAAAGATTAATTTTGTCGAAAAGTGACTAATTTTTTGAAAATAAAATCGATTTTGAAAATATTTTGGTATTTATGCAAAACTAGTTTTTTAGAGACGTGACTAAGGATTTAACTAGGTTCGCAAAGCACGTAAAACAAGTAAGTAAAAGGGAAAGAGGAAAGGGAAGAAGTAGTGATTTAGGCTTCTAAACCTAAACCGTCGACCCTGTCCTAATCTGGTTGTGTTTTTGACCCATTTTCACCTGTCCTAATCTAGTTTTCGAGCATTTGGCTCGAATCTCGCTCCACCTATATTAAATTTACAACTTTGGCTTCGAGGCCTAAATGAATGATTAAATAAATAAACAAAATAAACAAAGACGACAATGCTTAAAAAATGAGACTTTGAATTTCTTAGCCGCTCCCAATGTAGGACTTTAATCCGTTTCCTTTCCTCCCGTCTTCTCGTTTCCATACGCCAAACGATGGGCTTTTGGACCTTCTATTGGTCATAGTTCAACGAGGTGGGCCTTTTGGGCCCATTAAGGAATGCAAAGGGAAAGAGTTCATTTAGGATTCCAAGGTAGATTCATGCAAAGCAAGAAAATAAAGAACATATTAATACATGATCAACTAAAGAGGCAAGAAAAAATGAAGGAAATTTGTACATATTCATTACATAAGTAAAGAAACAGGGGTCCTAACAAATAATCAAAAAATAATTGGGAATGATAGGACACACATATCATCTCACATAATAGGCGCAATCAAGGTAGAAGAATTAAAGTAACTAACATGGGATCAATATAACGAAGGAAA
This sequence comes from Capsicum annuum, assembly GCF_002878395.1. Lineage (NCBI taxonomy): Eukaryota > Viridiplantae > Streptophyta > Magnoliopsida > Solanales > Solanaceae > Capsicum > Capsicum annuum. Next base: position 3,231 of record NW_025878271.1, read on the forward strand.
AGGATACGGGGAACCCAATACCTAACCGATTGAGGACATATTATGACATGGATTTTTAATAATTAAAAGTCGATTAGTGAATACCGAGATATGATCATAAAGGCAAAATAGTAGCATGGACGACTAGCGGATTTCCAAGCAGTAACGGAAAGAGAAGTTGAATTAATTTCTAAACTAAAATTTACGGGGATATCAACAGGGCTAGAGGAAAACAACCTATAGGCATGTAAATCGCGCTTTAATGAACTCCTTGCGGCATATAAAATCATAGGTTGATTAGGGCAGTTATTACTTGATAACCGAACAAAGCAAGCAGGGACGGGAAAGCGCTTGGGGATCCTAGATGCACCAAAAGGAGACACCAGCAGTAGACTCTCGAAAATGGAAGTAGATAATTGTAATACTCTACTACACATCTCAACCTCACTTTCAAGAGTAGAAGGGGTTATGACTTCACCCCTTCTTTCTTGATCAAGAAAAATCATTGGGAACCTTTAGTCTAAACACAAATTGCATACATAATGTAACGACAGAATTGAAACATCTTTTCGAACAGGCATACTCAAGTGTTTAGCAAATCAATAGGGCAACATCACATTTATCATTCTAACAAAAGGAAAAATCCAACTGGATAAAATTCTAAAGGAAGAACGGAAAATAAATTTTAAATTTTGATACCAGAACAGGCACAACTGTCAAATTAAAGCAGGGGGCAAGGATATTGTTCTCACCTCCATCCTCTTTTTAACGAATTCTAAAATACGATATTTTTAACAATCAAAATGGTCATTAGAGAATTATACAATTTCTGGTATGAGTTTGGACATATCTCATTGTTCATTTTGGCATTGGAAAGCCAGAGGAGCTCTCGAGGTAGTCCTTCGGGTGGTGTTACCAGTTAAATAGAAAATAATAATCTGAGATTGTCACACAGTAATGAAAAACAAGTCAACACATCATTATGGTCCTCCCTCTAGTTCGAACGACATGGCTATTGAGGGATCCTTGAACTTCCTAGCGTATTTTGGACCTTACTCATCGTCCCCTTGGCTTATGAGAAACCAAAGACTCTTGAGAGGTAACTCTACCAGCCACATGCCATCTTGACAACTACGATACTATCCAGTAATAATAACAGTTGAAATACCTTTACATATCAACTACGAATAGATTAACACATGGCTAGAGCTATGGAATACAATCAAAGCTACAAACTTTAATTTGAAATCCAGCCACTTCCACCAGCAGTACACAAAATGAGAGCATTAGCACGATCAACAATTCCTCGAATATATGGCAAATCATGAATTCAAACTAAAGACGACAAAAATCATACATCATGCAATCAACACAGCTTTCACTAGACCTATAAAGCCTCTACAGCAGCTAATTTCCAACACAGAAGATTATCGCAAATATCTTTATATCTATAGAATGGCGAGATAAAGCAGAACACAGATGGAACTCAAACGGAATGGGATATTACCTGTTCGGAAGCAGCAAAACAGGACGACGAGCTCCGTTTAGAATCGCAACCACCAAAAACTTCTTCACCGTCACCCGAAACTCTAATTTAGCCGATGAACAAGAATGGAATTGCTACTCAAGA
>NW_025878272.1:0-7877 GCF_002878395.1 Capsicum annuum
TGATGAAGATTGGGAATATGTTTGATAATTCAAATTACTCTATGTGTAGTTACACCTACCTTATCCATTATTCTAGGATAAATGTTCCTAGTAGGGGAGAATGTTACATCCTAGGTTTTTGACCTTAGAATTTTTCCTGGAATTCTATTCTTTGGACCTAATATGACTCATGGGTACGAGCTAAATATTGGGGTAGAAGTGGTATGGTCCAGTCGTATGCTGACTAGTGTAAGTTGGTGGGATGGATGGGTTACTCGAATAGATACGACTTAGGGGATATGAGTTGTATGGTTGGGTACGAGTCGTATCTTGTACTCGTGGAGGGGACAATGTTAAATCCTCTTCGTATTCTATTCTTCTAGGGATACGGATGGGAGATACGAATTGTATACATTGGATACGACTTGGTCGGATAAGTTGTATACTGGACAGTGATAGGTCCAAGGGTTAGGGTAGGATACGAGTGACGGGTACCACTCATATTGGAAGGGTACGACTCGTATGGGTCAGTCGTATCCCTGTGATGGGATTTTAATGCAACTTAAGTAAGCATATTCTGGACATTTACCTACTTACCCTAATAAGACCCCACCACTTCTAACCTACTTAGAAAAGTATTTACCTTATTATTTTACTCATTAACACTTAGAAACTATTTCTAAACGCTTCATAATTCTCTCAAGAGATTTAGGCCAAAAAAGCTAGGGTTTTATCTAGAGGACTAATTTAGGGTTTGTTTTGGTGATTTCTTTCCATCAATTCTTCGGAATAAGTCATGTTCTCTTCCCTCATTGTCAGTTCCAACTAAAGGCACTATTTTACTATTAGTTTTCATGATTTTATTGTTGCATATTTTTGAGTTTTCAAGTATGATTTGGGGGTTTATTTTATAAGTGGTTGGTTATGGTTTCCCATGGTTTTAATTATGCTTTTATATGCATTAATGGTGGTTTTGGATAATTAGAATTGATTTTGGATATATATTATGCCCCCAATGTGTTTGACAAAATTCTTATAAAGTTATGTTCATTATATTGACTTCTTTTAAATAGAACACTTTCTTATTTTAAACTTGGTAAAGGATTTATACACGGATTAAATGGTTTGGAAATGTAAATGGATAAATGGTTATGCTTGTGGGGTACGGATTCCCCCAAGTGGATGTAATTTGGTAATTGGAAGGGGACCTAAAGTCCCCTATACCTACATGTGGTTGGCTATGGATAGTACTTGCAAGAATGGTTGGTATGACAATACCACTACAAAATGGCCTTGGTTAATAAATGGTAAATGGATTGATTGGAAACGGTTTTAGTTGGCATTAAAGGGGGAGGTGTAGTTAAGTGTAACACCCCATAGTCGTAACACCCTTTGATGCTTCTAAAATGATCTTTAGGACCCCTATAGTGATGGTAGATCATATGTTGATATTTTGGGGGGGGGGGTGTTGGGAGTGTTTATGGACCTCAAAACTAAGTTGGCATCGGAAAATAGAGCTTAGGTAATGGATAGGCATCACCATACCATCACAAACGTTCACTGGAAAATATTTGCCATAGGGTTTGCATCGCAAAACATAATGTTCGCCATAGGGTTTGCGCCGCAAATCCTAATGTTTTTCATGGAGTTTGTGCCGCAAAGCCTATGGACAAGTGGTGTGTAAACTCTATTTTTGAGTTATTTTGAGCCCAACCAAGTCATTTGACACTATATAACTGTCCCCAAACATAACTACCCGAGATTAATAGTCCCTAAACATATTTTAACCCTATCAAAATCATTAGTTCATCATCTAATACTCAAGAGAAGAGAAACAACTTAAGGTTTGGGAAATAAAGCTTAAATGTTTAATCTTTTCACAATTTCTTCGTCATTAAGGTATGTGGGGTTATGAACAAGGACTCCTCTTTCATCCTTATGCCCAAAACTTGTTTTTTTTTTAAGATTTCATGATTTGCAAATTAGGGTTCATACCCAAACTACTTCGTTTTGAGTTTATGAATTTACAAGTGATTTACGTATTGAAGTGTATGTTTATCTCATCTATTTATGATTTGACTTGAAGTTTATATCATGAATTGCACCTCTTTATTGTGAGTTGATATTGTTGAATGATTTCAAGATGATTGTTGAGAATGGATCTTTATTATGAAATTCTAAAAATTTAAGTACATATGCTTTAAACCCAAGTATGAGTTTTGAGATTTCAAGAATACTATGATCTTAAACCTCTTTTATACGTTGTTTACCAAGATTTAAGAAATAAATTGATCTTTTGATCCTAACCTAAGATAAGGAATCCACATTGTTCATATAGTTTATGATTTAAAGAAAGAGAAGCATAATTGGTTTTCATTATAAACTCTTGTGCTATTTTAAGATAGATTTCCTAAGAGTCTGAGCATATAAGTTTGGGAGTAGTATTTAGCACCGAGTTGGGTATTATTCCAAGGTCTCATGCCCCAGAACTACGAGCCATTGAAGGTTTAAGTTCCACAGAGAGCTAAGTCAGTGATCACTTAAATAAGGTTCTATTCTGATGGCAAGGGTAGAATAGCTCTCCCCAACGTGGGTAAGACGTTGGACTCTATGATGGGTCACATGGTTTATGAAGGTTAGAAGAAACTTCCAATAGAAAGAGTAAAAGTACAAATTTTAGAACTAAGCATTATGACTCACAAAGATTATCTATATTTTACCTACTTATGTTTTATTATTTCGCAATACACATTTTATTCGAGCCAAGGTGAGTCATTTACACTTAGTATGCATCCTTTGAAAATTTTGTATGAATATTGAATTATTGTTTTACTCATCCATTCACCCCTACGTGCTTAGTACATTCCAAAAGTACTGATCCACATATACGTCTATGTGCTACATTATTTCATAATGTAGGTACCAGTTGCAGCCCACACATCATAATCAGACAGTGTGCAGCTTTCAGTCAGTAGGTGATGTGTCCTTTTTATTCAAGGGCTTGAGTCAATCATAGTTCTAGTAGCATCTTATTTTCTTTACTCGGTCGTATTAATTTGGGATAGCTAGGGGTTATGTCCTGGCTACCTAGTCAATATTAAGTAGAGGCTTCATAGACAGTTAGTATAGTTGATGTATTAAATTTCAGTTTTATTTTGTATAATAAGAGTTGTAATCGATTTATACAATTTTGTATTGAACCTACTTAGTAAAGTCATATCTTTCACTTATTTCTTTCAAATTACTGTATTTTATTTAGTTTCTCACGAGTTATGCCAGTATAAGAGTTAGCTTAGGATCACTAATGGTCCCCTATACTACCCCCTGGATGTCACACGGTGCTACAAACTTGGTATCAGAGCCTAGAGTTCAAGTATACTAGGATGTCTATGAAGCCGTGTCTAGTAGAGTCTTGTGGAATGGTATAGAGACATCTGTACTTTTTTTCAAGAGGCTACAGGGCATTTAGGAAATATTTTCTTTCTTCATGCTCTAGATTGTGCTATAAAGTTGTTCTATTAGAAACTTCATCGGTCAGGTGTAACTCCATAACTCTTCATCTGTAACCTTCCGAGATAAAATGAGTACTTGATTCTAATTCCTCCTAAGATGATGTTCTTAGATTTACTATTTGATAACGCTCAATCTACAGCTCTCGTGGGAGTGTAAAGCGGTCGTTAGCAAATATAGAACCCAACCTGGGTTGGGTATCGATCCCACAGAGAATAGCTTGGCCAACAAGCAAGAGAAATTACTAGACTTTTAGTGCAAGTCTCGTAGGAAAGGGGGGATTGTAGTATGTAACCAAAACAAGAAGGTAAGAACTGAAAATAGCAAAATAAAGAGAGATTGTCACGTGTGTTGTAAACAATGAGAATTGAGGCGTTGGGGTTATGTCCACCTTCTGAGGTATACGTCTCTATTGGCTATGAGTGTGTAGAGTCTTGACATGTAATTGCTTATAGAGAATTGTAGTCGATGGTAAATCCAAGCGTCTCTCGACCTAAACAAGGACTATTTCACTTTAACTCTCTCGAGCTTAAAGCGTGACTAACGGTACGAATTCTCCAAGAAGTTAGTCCAGGTACGGCACTAGCTTTTTAATAGGAAAGGGTGTCCTACTACCTTGACATTATCTCTTTTCCAGACAAATAACTTTTCTCTCGAACAAGTCAGATGTTAGACTGGCGTTGGTCTATGCGTCTTCTTTTCTAGACAAATAACCTTTCTCTCGAACAGGTTAGATGTTAGAATGGCGTGTTCTTGTGTTTGAACCGCAAAGAATGTAGATTTAAGATGAAGAGAATAATGATATAAGCAATATACTTGTCTTGAACTCACAAACTCATAGCTATAGATAGTAACTCATTCGGCTTCCATAACCCCAACTAAGAGATTTAGTTACCCATAAATGCGAAGGATATCACGTTTTGCATGGTGGATGGCGTGAATAGTAGGTGTTTGGCGTGTGGTTTTAGTGATTCCGTAGCAAGTAACGATTCTCTTGTTGTGGAATTTAAGAGTAGAAGAATGAAGAATTGAGAATGGGTTGTAGGAAGATGTCTTAATTGTAAGGAGATGAATGAATTGTCAGAATGTCTCCCTTCTCTTTTCTTTAAAAATCTCTAACATGATAGGGTATTTATAATACTCCTATCCTACTCCTACTAAACTAATAAAATAAATAACCAAATCCTAATATACTAATGAAATCCTTGACCCAATTGTACTAGGGTAAGGTTACAAAATTATAATCCAAATAGAATGATGAAACACATAACCTAATTGCACTAGGTTAATGTATTATGGCAAAAATCCAGCTTTGCGTCTGTAAGTCCCAAAGTCTTCAGAAATGCTGTTTTAGCCCGGGACAGATTTTCCATGCAGCAGATTTAGTCCTTTATGCGTCCAGCTCCTTTCCATCTCGTTTGTGAGCTTTCTTTTGCGTCAAGTAAGCCATAAATTGCTGTATTTTGCATCATTTATACCTGAAACTTTCCTAATCACATTTGTTAGCTCATTTACAGGAAAAAGGACTAAAAGTGTACGAAATAGATAATTAGTTCTCGAAACTAGGCTAAAATATGGGCAAAATATATTGATATAGGCGCGTAATTTCGCCTATCATCACTATTAGTAACTTCAAAAGTCATATAGAGGCTTGAGAGGAGCTCGCTAATCTGTTATAAGTTCCTCAAGTTAAAAGTTATTTCCTCATCCTTATGGGTTGTTAGACAGAATAAGATATGTATTCAGATTCCTTGTTAACCCTTCAATACAAATAGTGCTCATGAGAGGAGATAGTATAAACCCAGATTGTTAAATAGAGTTTGCATTCAAGGGATGCTATGACATTGAAGGTTATGATTCATAAGTGGTAGAACCTTCTTATAATTGGAAGTATGGCTTTAGAAGTGTAGTGAAAAAAAAGTGGTAATGGCAATTGATCGAATGTGTATAGATGAACTTTTGCATACGAACGAGTTAGTAATGAGGTGATATGTCCTCGTATGTTAGTTTAGTGGAAGGTAGAGAGAGAAAAGGTTGTTAATTAAGGTGGATTATTGTTTTTTGAAGTAGGAAAAGAGTTATTAGTGGTAGTTATTGTGTTAGAATGGTATAGGTTATTCATGAAAGTATTTGGTGGTTGATATTATGAATTTAGGCTTCTCTTGAGGTTACAATGAGTTTAGTTGAAACTTGTAGAGCTATGAAAAGAATTTAAGTGTATAGATGGGTGAATGGTAGAGATATGTATAGGGAGGATGTGCTAATAATAAGATAGGCCATACGATCATTGATCAATTATCGCTATTATGAGATTCTAGTGGACTAGTGTTTTTTGATACTTTATTTATAGCTTCCAAGTGAGAATAGTATGTGCGGTTGGGTTGTAAATCATGTTTAGCACTAGATGCCAAGTTTAAACAGTAGATGATCATCAAGGTAGAAATAATGATTGCTTGGTTAGTGATACTAGTTATATCGAAGTGATCTAGTAGGCTTGAACAGTATATGCAAGAGTTTGAGTTTATTTATTTGCAATTGAGTATGATGTTGTAAGTATTATGTAGAGGTGTGCCCAAGGTGACATAGGGTTGCATTATTTTCTAAGGTTACCGTATGTTGAGTGTGGTTAGTAATACCCTTGAGTTGCAAAGTGGAAAAAGGCTAGTTATATAGTATATGGTGTTCTTAATATCTAATTGAAGGATTTATGGATAGGAGATGTTGAGTTTTGGTATGATTTTGATTCTCATGGTTTAGGGAAGAATATAAGTTTAGAGGTGTGATAATGGTAGGCTATGACGGAAAAGAGGCAAATTATGTGTTTAGTAAGGCAAGCATATTGTCAAGACGGGTGTAAGTATGTGATGAGTGATGAACTAAGGAAAGTTAAGGATAGTATATATTAAAGGAGTGTTCAAGGATGAAGTTAGTATAGTTCATTAGAAGTTTGGGAATATCCATGTTAAGTGTTAGAATCTAATTCTGAATTTGGGATGATTAAGCTAACAGAAAGAATAGTTGAAGCTCTAGATGGTGTAAACTCAAGGTACGGTGATACTTATGAAGATTCTAAGTTTGTAAGTGTTCAAGTTATTATATAATGACTATTGGGGCTATAGAAAGTTAAGAGTTCTATCTTAGAAGGAAGTATTAGCAGTGGGTTTTACACTTTCAGGTGTAGTCTTTCTGGGTGAATTTATTATTAGTGTGTATTATTATATCTTGGACCCTAGAGTAATGTAGTTACACTTCAGTTCAGAATTTATTAAGGGTCCACAGACTTAGAATGATGGCAAAAAGCTAAAGGGGAGATGATAGAATAAGAAATTAAGTTAGGCTTTTAGATTCTAGTAGTGATGTCAGTGTATTGTAGAACATTAGTAAGGGAGGAAGATGCCCAACCCATTCTTATCTCAGTGCAAATTATTTTACTTCAGTCATCACGATATCTTCTCATGCTTTACATGTCAACTCCATGATCATAGCTCATATTTATGCACTTTCCATAGAATCATGTATGCTTCCAGTCCCTAGTAGGAGTTCCAGTTCACTCAGCAGTACGAATCATAATTCACCAAGTTATGAACTCCAAACTTAGGTCATGCAATTCATGACTCATATACTCATGCTTCACTATATGCTCAATTCCTAGAATGCACGACCTCAGTTTACTATCCAAGTTATGTATAATATTCTTTCATATTACAGGTCCTCATGTTCTAATCCTTCAATAACCTCTCCTTATGAATTAATAGTGGAATGAGTAATTATTTAGAGAGAAGGGAGTAAATGTCTCATGTTGGGAAAAGATTGTTGCGTACTTATTATATCTCAGGTTATAAGTGTGAAGGATGATTGAGGCAGAGCATTTTGATGTACGTCATGGGTAGTTGAAATTTCATGTGCGTTTTCTTAGGGATGGTACATGGAAGTCGTTATTAATAAAGGTTTAGAGAATATGAGAAAGATTCTTTTATGGGTGTTTTCTTAGAAGTTCATATGTGGCTATAATAATAGGCTGAATGTCATCTTGGTATGTAAGTGGATGGGTGCATTGTGTGCTAGTGAATTCCTAGTAAGAGGATTGAATTTAGTTATTGAAGGGGTAAGAAGAGTTATTCTTACGATATGAAGTTATGAAAATGCATGGGGCACTGAATTCATGGTTCGGACTAGTGTTATAGTGTTATGTGTAGTACTTTGTGGATCCAAGTAGGCTTGAACATAGTGAGAGAATTCAGTTCAGCTTAGATTTCAGTAGATAGGGTTATCAGTGCCCGTGTGAAGATCATAAGTAGCCTCAAGTAAAGTGCAGTATTTATGGGGAACATATAGTTGAATGAGTATTTGAGGAGTATGTCTAAGCTTAAAAGTGGTAGTTGTATTGC
>NW_025878273.1:0-2576 GCF_002878395.1 Capsicum annuum
TCAAACAAAGTTTATCATGATAGGACAAAGATCAAGAAGGATGATTTGATTTGATTGAAAGGTGCAGCCTAATTCGAGATTAGACAGTTTTGAAGGATCAAATATCTACTCCAAATTGTGTGTCATGCGTTATTGAAGTCAATATACACCTCCAAATAAGCTTTCTTACTTTACTGGTAGAAATACCTTCTATTCAAACATAATTCTTTTATTTCTTCTTTTGATTTTTCCTTATTTCACTTTTACACGCTCTATTTTTTTTGGGTAAGTCTCGCACCAAATGCAAAATAAAGAAAAACGCGCAAAATTGATCAGGGCACCCAGTGAAATTGAGCAGAGATTGTTGGGCGTTCACCACCTTGACAAGGACAGGGAGCCATTAAGATAAGTGTTACGAGTGAAGCATTTGAAAATAAAGAACAGAATCGTACTGAAACAAACAAAAATACAACAGAATTTGAAAGACGAAGATTCGACCTCGCCAATAAATTAGTTTAATCAACCGTATCAAGTTGGAGCAAGGATAAGGCAAACCTCCTAGGGATTCAAGGCCACAAACCAACTGCCAAGTTTAAAACTCACAATTTTTTTTCTTTCTTTGCTTGAATAGGGGCAAAGCAATCTTGTGAAGTTTAGTAAAAGAAGAAAAAAAAAAACAAGTATAGCAAAGTTATGATTTCTTAAATTTTCTCTTTTTGTTATACTCCTATAATTCTAAGTTCATATAAATGTAATTATAATAATAATAATAAAACCCCTCATATTTAAGACTGGGACATTTTTTTCCTTTTCTAACAAAAAAAAATTCTAATCTTTATTCGTCTTCATAGGGCGCCATACCTTAGTGGACATCTTTTTCTTCTTCATAGGGCGCCATCCCCTAGTTGACATCTTATTCTTCTTCATAGGGCACCATCCCCTAGTTGACATCTTTTTCGTTTTCATAGGGCGTCATCCCCTAGTTGACATCTTTTTCGTCTTCATAGGGCGCCATCGCCTAGTTGATATCTTATCTCGTCTTCATAGGGCGTCATCCCCTAGTTGACATCTTATCTCGTCTTCATAGGGCGCTATCCCCTAGTTGACATTTTCGTCTTCATAGGGCGTCATCCCCTAGTTGACATTTTTTTCGTCTTCATAGGGCGCCATCCCCTAGTTGACATCTTATCTCGTCTACACAGGGTGCCATCCCCTAGTTGACATCTTATCTCATCTTCATAGGGTATGACAATCCCTAGTCACAATTTTAGTAGCAAAAATCCTAATTCCTTTTCATACATAACTTCCTTTGGTTGCATTATTGATAAGAGAATCTTATTTTATTGCATGCCTAGCTTTGATTTCTATCATTTTTATTTATTTATTTTTAAATTGTTGTGTAGTTTTTCTAATAACTCACAAAAATTTTCTAGTGTAAACTTGGGATAGAAAAATTTCGTTTGTTTTGTTTTGTTTTCTTGATGGCTTGCAGGTTTTCTGCAAAACACAGGTTTAATGCCGAGAATGACATTCCATCTCTGATTTGAGTAGTGAAGAATGATTAGTTTGAAAATACAAAGTCATCTATGCATCTGTAGCGGCCCAACATCCCAAGAGTCATCTGCATAACTCCTGATCAGGAGAATAAACATCCAAAGTATTCTATGAACTATCCTTTGGAAGAGTGTCAATGATACAATCCAAGTTGCAAGTTCAAGTCTCAAATCCTAACTTCAAGATCAAATCTTGAGATCAAGGTACCCACCAGAAGAAGGTGAGGCAATAACTGAAGATCCAAGAGGAAAATCAGAAGCAAGAGGATCAAGACAAATAGAATAGGTAGGATCTTGTACTTTTATGTCCAGTTTCATTTTTTTTTTATGTAATAAAAGGAGCAACGAACCGAAAACTCGACGAGACCACAACTCGACTCTCCAACTCATCCATTCATTCCACTCTTACATCCATTTGAATTACACGTGAACTGATCTCTTATAACCCGAGATATGTAGGATGCCCAAAGCTAGGGCTCGGTCACACCTCTTTCCTACTTATTTACGTATTACTTTTGAATAAATGGTTGGACCAAAAATTAGTCATGTTCACTTCTTTGCTCTAAAATTCTCCATATTTGCAAGCAAAGAGAGGCATTCTGTAAACACCTAATTTTTTGACCAAAACCTAATGTTTTACGTCATTTTTAGTGTTTAATATATATGTATTTTATTTTTAGGTCTTTGTAATGTATAATTTTCTTCTTGTTAGTTTATTAATTTTTCTTATTCTCTCGATACAACAACTATGATAAGCATGTTATATTTTTTAATGAACTTTCATGTTTTAGTAACCACTAATGGCAATGAAAATTTATTCATGGTAATAAGTCTAGTTGTTAAAATAAAGTATGGTTTAGTTACACTAACATGAAAAATGGGTTTTCAAAATTCCCTAAGTCTCTACTAGGTGAAGTCCCATCGTTTGAAAATAAGAGATGTAAGTATTGTTGCCTTTAGTGCATTTTCTAAATATTGACATCTCTACTGCATTTTTCCATCCACATAAGATATACATTGTTCTACTGATACATCCGAAAGAAT
>NW_025878274.1:0-3092 GCF_002878395.1 Capsicum annuum
CAATGGGTCTGGGCATATGGGGTACTAACTAAATGGTTGAAGCCCGTTTATAAAAAAGAACATGTACAAAGACAGAGACGAACACGATAACAAATTTTCATTTCAAGCCAATTCACTATACATATAGGGGCAGTAATTTTTATGTCTGGCAAAGTTGAATTTTTATAATGCAATAGATTTGATATCTGTCGTAATAGATATAGTACCTGTTGTGATAGATTGATTATCTGTTGGAATAGGTTGGTCTTCTGTTGCGTTATGCAGATGTTCCCCGTCTGTCTATCACAACAGATTTTCGATCTGTTGCAACATATAACTTATCTGTTGCAACTGATCAGTAATCTATTGGAGCAAATAAAAAAAGTAGAAAGACTTGTTATATAATTTCCAGTAGATGACCTACGTGTTGCATCTCATGTTGCAACATATGTCTAAATCTGTCTGATAAGATATGTCGTCTGTTGCAGAAGAAGTATTATCTGTTGCGATATTTGAATCTAGTACTCCATTTCAATTAACATGTTCAAAACTCAAAATTAATTATATTCATAGACAGAATAAAATAAATTGAAGCCTTTAGAAATTACATGAAATAAAATAACTCAACAAATAAATGAAATGTAAAAAAAATCATTATGAGTACAAACGATCTACTCTACAAATAAATCAACAAGTTAAACCAAGAAGGATAGGTTATTACATTGACGGACTAGAGCTATAAAGATCTAATCAATATGGACAAGTTGTTCTTCATCAAGTGCTATGGAATTCGGCTTTGGTCATCGTGGATCTTTAACGTCGATTGCGTACGGCTTCTAAGCTTTCGCTTCTCCATATTTCCATAGAAGAGCAACATATCTTTTGCGGAGTAATCCGTCATCAAGTCCATAATTTGGTACTTGTAATCCATAGCTCAAATACTCGGCATAGGCGGCAATAAAAGGACCACAATCCCTGCGTTATAAAAAAACAAATAATCCATATCTTATAGTTCATACAAGCGTTGTGAAATTTGTGAAATAAAACTAAATCATGACACTTAAACTTACAGGCTACCAATGGTTTGTTGAGCAATTCCATCAACATATTGTACATCAAATGGATTAGCCATTTTATCCTGGTATGCTTCAAACGTCGACCAATCAGTACGAACCTTTTGATCTAAAAAGCCACTCATATCATGGTAAGTAGGTAATATTTTGGCCAGCTTTTGTATCTCAGACGACGGCCCAGAACGTCTCATTTGCGACATCGAGTCATAAACTCAGATGCACCTGTCTTTTAGAACGACGACAGCCAACACCCAATGGAATTCATCACCATAATTGATTGGAATGTACACTTCATCGACCAAATGCCAAGGTAAGCCAGCCAGAATGCTAAAACCTTTGATGATATTGATTAAGCATTCCTCATTTCGAAAAACTTTTGGCTGCTGTTGATAATACCTATCGTAGGAATTATTGATGTAAACTTTGTACAAACAATTGCCTGTTGTGTATCTATATTGTTCTTGTGTTTGCAACTTGGTCTTCTTTCGGAGGTAGTAAAAAATGACATCGATGTGCTGCATATATTATCAAATATTTCAGATTACGTGACAAAAAAATCAATATACAGATGTAATTAAATAAAATATTAATTAATAGTTATATATATGGCCTTTAAACCTCATCATTCCAGCAATTTTGGAGCTGTGACATGAAATAGAACCAATTCTTCATTTCGAGATGTACAACAACAAAGTCGAACATATCAAAACCAAGACTCGATTCATTCACTTTGTAGCGCTAGTCATTTTATTTACTACATAATGATTTATATGTGTTAATGTCAGGTTCTTATAACAAGAATTGTATAAACCAATATCCATAAAATTGATTTATGTACCTGTCGACATGATGCTTTAACATCCCATCGGCAATCCATTTTGAATAGTCATTGATCAACTGTATTAGTTTTTTTGGAGCCTCATCCGAGATGTTGAACCCTTCAAATGGGTAATTCTTTCATTCTCCCAAACTGACAGGATCCACTTTTCTTCATCTTTGGAAACAGTTGATGGATTATCAACTGTCATATTATTCTTTTCGGCAGTAGCTGTGACATCCACCTGGAAAACTAGAATTGTCAATGCTAAGTAGAGATATACAACAGATTTTCCATCTGTTGAAATAGATGATTTTTATATTGCATCAGATGAATTATCTATTGGGAAGAATTTGAATAGGTAAATCAGAGCATTACGATAATTTCGAATAGATGACCCATCTGTTGCAACATAAGACTCATCTGTTGAAACAGATAACGAATCTGATGCAATAGGTTAGACAACAGTTGTAACAGATGTATATATCTGTTTGATAATTTTTAGCTGATGTATCATATATTGAAACAGATATGTGCTTGTTTGTTTTTTTGGAACAGATAATGTACATTCACCTTCTTCAGCTCATGCTGCTCTTCTGTGGCCCTTGCACACTGAACATCGGTGCAAGACAAAGACAGAGGCATTGCAATCTTGATTTTTTTTTATGATTGATGATGCCTTGGAAGTGTCTTTCCTTCTTGTCTTATCCACCTTGATCTGTAGTGGAGTGTCTGGATATGAAATCCTCTTTGATGGAATGACACCCCTCTTAGATGTCATTTCCTTTACAGAAGCAGTTAGTACATTAATAGCATTAATCACTCCATCTTGTATTGCCTTGCAGTCTTAACATTTGCATGAAGAACATTCGCCAGATGCGGCAAAATCTGGAAAAAAATCTGTACAACTATTATGATCATAATCATAATGGCTTGTTGTTTAAAAACTGTAAGAGAAGCATCATTAGCCCCACCCTCCAAAATTGTTTTTCTTGTGATGGTTGTTGCTCCAAACAATTCCATTTTTATTCCATCAACGACTTTAGGGTCCGATAAAGTTTGCACAGATCGTAAAGTAAGAAAAAATGGCATCTTCAACTCTCGGTTGGTCGGAATAAGCCACGGATGGACAACCATCTCTGAATTGGGGGGATTGAAAAGATCAAGAAATTTTACATTTTTATCGGTTTTGGCCGACAACCATCTCAGAATTCTTGGACAGG
>NW_025878275.1:0-5991 GCF_002878395.1 Capsicum annuum
TATTTTTATCTTCTTTTTACCTGCCTTTGTACATAGTCCTAGTTGAAAACCCATTAAGCCTTTAGCTTTTTTCTTTGAAAACCTCATACGTAGCCTAATCCATTTTTTTAAAGACCATAATTTCATCCAAAAGCTCCTAAGCACTTTAAATTGTAGAATCAAGTTGAGTTAAGAGTTTGGTAAAATAAGAGGAAAAAGGTGAATGTGATGCCCCAAATTTAGTTATTGGTACATGAAAATATTGTGATTGGGAGTGGCAAGGTGCTACACTAAAATTGATGAATTTGTAGCCAAATATGTTACAATGAACCTGTTTTAGCCCTGGTCCTTTCTTGGATATTGTGCACCTCGACTAAGGCAAATACCCTAAAGCTGAGGGTGGCTATCATAGGGATGCGTAACAAGAAATTGATGTAAAATAAAAGGAGTTGTATACTCACACCATAGTGTTTTTGATTGAGGAATAGAATGAGGTGAAAATTAAAGAGGTTGGTAGATGAAAGGAAGGTAGATTGGCTGTTAAAAGTTGGTCTAAATGGCATAATGTAGTGTATTAGAGTGCTTAGGGAACATAGTCACTATTTCTGGCCAAAATAGTCCTACCCATCCATTCAACCTACAATACAACTCGTAAAAGATCTATTTGATCCGAACCTTAGCATTTTGATATTAGTGGAGCATTACACTAAGGGAAAGCATATGGTCATCAATTGTAATCTAATAATTATTAGTGAGAGTGAGAGCAAACAAGTTGATTCTTATACCTATATTTTTTAATAACGCAAAATTATAACTATTTATGGGTAACTTTCTGGTGTGACCGCACATGGTTGATGATTGTTGGGTAGTTTTATATGATTTCTTTGCTTAACTTGTGTATATCAATTAACCAACTTAATGAGTCTATATTGGAGGGTGAGTTGTTTCTAGGAATGATCCAGAAATCTACTCTTTGTTAATAATTGTTGTGTATGTCTTGTTGAAAATTGTGTTGCCCTTGTGAAGTTTAGCTAGGTATTTGCATGGATGTACAATTTTGTTTGAGGACAAACAAAGCTTTAAGGGTGGGGTGGTGATTTTGGGCGTATCTATATGTCTAACCACCATAACTTACCCATGTTTTAGCTAAGTTTAAGGATAAAATACATAATTCTTGCACTTTTAGTTTATTTTTAGTTAAGTAAGCTGACCTATGTGATTAGTATGCTTTTTAGGTACTAATGAGGAAGATCACAACACTTTGGGCACCTGTGGATAGCAGAGGAAACATCACATGAAAGAAAAGTAACTTTTGGACTGAATGTGATATATCAGAACTTTTTCTCGGGCAAACTCAATATTTTTAAATAGTTGAGCACTCAGTAGCAATTTATTAGAGAAGGATGTTATTAAAAGCCTTATGCCTGAATTTATCGAGGGTATCAATTTTATTTTTTAAACAAGAAAAAGGCGGCTTAGCTTAGGGGGGGAGGGAGAAAAACGTTTTCTCCTCTTGCTTTCTCTAATTTGTGGTCACTAAGATCATCCTCTAGTCTTGGGTATGATGAACATTCTTATGGTTATTTCCTTTTGGTTCATGAGTAGCTAAGCTTATTTGTTAGGGTTATGGAAACCTTGTAGTATACTTTCTATTGCTATGGGTTTTTGAATTTATGATGTGTTAACTCACTTATATCATTACTCTCTTTGTTATGATTGAATTCTCGTGGGTGCAAACATAGGGAATATGCCATTATAGCAATAAATTTTTCGATAGAAAAGTTAATGTTTGGAAAAGAAAGTAGTGACAAAAAAAATTGGGTTTTAACCTCTATTTTACATGTCAATGCCTTAATAGGATTGCTGATTTTGAGAGTATGTATGATAGGTTGTACACTTTAGATTTGAGAGAATTAAAGTGAATTAATCCTTGATGGTTGAGAAATACTTGGATTTAGAATTCGAATACATCTCTCTATAAGTGCATCCATGAATAAATCCTTAATACTCATAGTAAATAGAGAAGTAAAAGCTACAAGGTGGACATAACCCTAACTTGTCATTCTCTGTAATCAAATATTAATACACATATTGCTTCATTGTTATATTATAACTATCACTTTTGATTTAAACAAAAAACCCCTATTCAGGAACCTCTGATCAACAGTCCAGTAACAACTGCAATACTTAGAACATAGTATTCCTTG
The DNA here is from genome assembly GCF_002878395.1 of Capsicum annuum. NCBI lineage: Eukaryota > Viridiplantae > Streptophyta > Magnoliopsida > Solanales > Solanaceae > Capsicum > Capsicum annuum. The sequence goes on from NW_025878275.1 coordinate 2,187, forward strand.
TGGGATTCGACACCCAACCTAGTTGGGTTGTATATTTGACAGCGGCCGCTTACATTCTCGTAAGAGAGTTGTATTTGGGCGTATCAAATTTACTGAGGGTATAAGTACACCTTGATTGCCTTGTCTGGTATATTGCCTACTACTTGCATGCATTGTTTTTCAGCAATAGTTTTTTTAGTCATAGTTAGTTAGTCGTGATTAGTCACCTTTCTCAATGATGGATGGATGATGACTGTCTTAAGAGAGAATTAGTTATATTGTTTTATAAAATTGTTCTTATAGACGGCATAGCACGATAACATGAGTTTGTGCTGAATCACTACTATTGAAACATTTCGGCTTTAAGTTGTGACTTGTGCTCTGATAATTGGTTGTAGTTTAATTCATTTATCTTTTGGGTCAGAATCTATAATGCTCCTAATTAATTTGACCATGTTCTATGTGTGTGTAACGTTATTGTATATTCTTTGTTACGAATGATGCTAGAACTTGCCTAGTGTGTGTGTGAAGCGAAATAAAGATTATAGGTTTAGGAGATGATTTAGACATTTCTTTGGCAGCCCTCATTTTTATCTTCTTCTTACGTGCCTTTGTACATTGTCCTAGTTGAACACCCATTGAGCCTTTAGCTATTTTCATGGCAACCTCATATGTAGCCTAATCCATTTTTTTAAAGATCATAATTTGATCCAAAATCTCCTAAGCGATTTAAATTATAGAATCAAGTTGAGTTAAGAGTTTGGAAAAATAAGAGGAAAAAGGTGAAAATGATGCCCTAAATTTAGTTATTGGTACATGAAAATATTGTGATTTGGAGTAGCAAGGTGCTACACTAAAAGTGATTAATTTGTACCCAAACATGTTACAATGAACCTGTTTTGGCCCTGGTCCTTTCTTAGACATTGTGCACCTCGACTAAGGAAAATATCCTAAGCTGAGAGTGGCTATCAAAAAGATGCATAACAAGAAATTGACGCAGAATAAAAAGAGCTATATACTCCCACCATAGTGTTTTTGATTGAGTAATAAAATAGGGTGAAAATAAAAGAGGTTAGTATATGAAAGAAAGGTAGATTGGTTGTTAAAAGTTGTTCTAAATGGCATAATGTAGTGTATTAAAGCACTTAGGGAACATAGTCACTATTTCTGTCCAAAATAGTCCTACCCATCCGTTCAACGTACATTACAACCCGTAAAAGACCTATTTGATCCTAACCTTAGCATTCTGATATTAGTGGTGCATTACACTAAGGGCAAGAATATGGTCATCAGTTGTAATCGAAAAATTCTTTGTGAGAGTGAGAGAAAGCAAGTTGATTCTTATACCCATATTTTTGAAGAACGCAAAATTATTAGTGATTATGGATAACTTTCTTATGTGAGTGCATATGGTTGATGATTGTTGGGTAGTTTTATATGATTTCTTGGCTTAACTTGTGTATATGAATTAACCAACTTAATGAGTCTATGTTGGAGGGTGAGTTGTTTCTAGTAATGATCCAGAAATCTACTCTTTGTTAATAATTGTTGTGTATGTCTTGTTGAAAATTTTTTGTTGACCTTGTGAAGTTTAGCTAGGTATTTTCATGGATTTATGATTTTGTTCGAGGACAAACAAAGCTTTAAGTGTAGGGTGGTGATGTTGGGCATATCTATACGTCTAAGCACCATAACTTACCCTTGTTTTAGTTAAGTTTGAGGATAAAATACATAATTCCTGGACTTTTAGTTTATTTTTAATTAAGTGAGCTGACCTATGTGATTAGCATACTTTTCAGGTACTAATGAGGAAGATCACGACACTTTGGGGACCTGTGGATAACAGAGGAAACTTCACATAAAAGGAAAGCAGCTTTTAGACTGAATGTGATATATGGGAACTTTTTCCCGAGCAAACTCAATATTTTTAAATAGTTGAGCACTCAGTAGCAATTTATTAGAGAAGGATGCTATTAAAAGCCTTATGGTTGAATTTTTAGAGGGAAAAGATTATTAAAAAGAATTGATGCTGAATTTTTATCTGAATTCATTATTCTGGATTAGTTTTTGAAGAGGAGAAGGGCAGTTTATCTTGGGAGAGCAAGAAAAATAATTTTTCTCTTGTTTTCACTGTTCGTACACCGAGATCATCTTCTAGTTTTTGGTATTATGAATATTATTATTGTGATTTCCATTTTATTCATGAGTAGCTAAGTTTATTAGTTAGGGTTATGGAAGCCTTGTGGCATACAATCTATTACTTTGGGTTTTTGACTTCATCATATATTGATCTGCTTACATCATAATCTCTTCGTTTATCTTGAATTCTCGTGGTTGCAAACATAGAGGATATGCCTTAAAACTCAACTTTATTGATAGAAAGGTTGAGGTTCGGAAAAGAGAGCGATGTCAAGAAAATAGGATTTCCAACCCCTATTTTATATGTTAATGCATTAACATGATTACCTACTTGAAGATTTCATATTGTTTTTGTAAACACTTTTGATTCGAGAGAACTAAAGTGAATTAGTTCTTGATGGTTGAGAAATACTAGGATTATGTTATTAAATACAATATGTTTCTCTATAAGCATGATACATGTATGAATTCGTAAAGCCCATAGTTAAAAAGTATTGAAAGCTACAAGGTGGACATAACCCTATCTTTCTATTTCTTTGAAGTCGAATACTACTACACATATCTAATCTTGTAAAACTAAAACCATTAATTTGAACTGAATCAAATTTCCACTTTTTATTTTATGGAAACGAATGATTAAAAGTCAACTAATCAGCATACAACTTAATTAGCACCATATTCCCTGTGGAATTCCACCCCAACCTAGTTGGGTAATATATTTGACAACGACCGCTTACAATCTTGTAAGAGAGTTGTAATTTGGGCTGGCTACTTTGGTTCTTGTTTTGTAAGAAATTAGTACCTTCTCCTTAGTATACTTCTATGATACGATTAGTTATTTTATTTATTTTGTTTCTTTTAGATGTTTGTTTGATTTAGTCATAGTTAGGTGCTTTTCTTAATGATTGATGGATGACGACCGTCTTAAGAGAAAATTAGTCATTTGTTGCATTTAAATGTTCTTATGGATCATATGGCATTATAGCATGAGTATGTGATGGATCATTTCGTTTGAAACACCTAGGCTCTGGTTATGACTCTTGTTGTGATTATTGGTTTTAGTTGAATTCATTTAATTATTTAGTCGAGAATCTATAATGCTCCTAATTGAGTTGACCATAGGCCATGAGTGTGTAAGACTATTGTATATTCCTTATTGTAACTGATGCTAGAGCTTGCCTGGTGTATGCAATGCAAAATAAAGATTGTGAGTTTAGGAGATGATTTAGACATTTATTTGACAACCATTGTTCATGCCTTCTTTTGACCTACCTTTGCACATTATCTTAGCTAGCTCTATTGATCCTTTATCTTATTCTTTTGTTAGCCTCATATGTAGCCTACCCCATTCTTTAATAGACCATAATTTGATCCAAAACTCCTAAGTGCTTTAATGTAAAATCAAATTGATTTAGAAGTTTGACAATAAGAGGAAAAAGGTGAAAATGATGCCCCAAAGTCTAGTTATTGGCGGGTGCGATTGATGTGGTTGGAAGTAGCAAAAATTGTTGAAAAAAAAAATTCTAAATTTTATCCCGGACATGTTACAATGAACCTATTTTAGCCCTATCCTTCTTGGACATTGTGCACCTCAACTAAGGCAAATCGCTTAAGTGAGGGTGGCTATCCTAGGGGTGCGTAATGTGAAATGGGTGCAAAAAATAAAATATATATATATATATATATA
>NW_025878276.1:0-3473 GCF_002878395.1 Capsicum annuum
ATGAGGACTCACCACTAAGTTTGACTTCTGAATATCTGAACTGCTAACTAAAATTGGGAGTCCATGCATCCGAACCTATGATATAAGATATTATAGCGTAAAAGAAAAGTATGCGTCAGTACTTTGAATATACTGAACAATACTGACTGAATGACATAAGTATAACTGAATGACAGTACATGCATGAACACGTAAAATGTGATTGAGATCTTGATAGCACTGGATACAGAGTTCTGAATACTGATTAACTGATATCTGAGTTTACTGGTACTGGATTACTAAGAACTCAATGACTATGTCTGAAAGTCCTGATTCTATGGAACTGTGCTGAGTTTTATACTTAACTGAGTGACTATATCTGATAGTCCTGGTCCTGTAGAACAGGATTGAGTTCTATACTGAGACTAGAACTGAAACTGAGACTGTGGGAAGTAATCATCTAATCGATATTCCCCTCTTTGAACTGATTAGGGTCTAACCTATAACCCCAGCTGGAAGGGTATCAGTAACATGTCGTGGGTAAATACAAACTGAGTCACCCTCGTCTGGCAGGTGCTCTAAATGAGAATGGTGGAACCCTCAACTGGCAGGTTAAAGTACCTCATCAACCCTAACTGGTAGGTTGATGTCTCAACCTATGCTGGCTACATAGTTATGGAATGTGAGGACTGCTACTAAGGATCACACCCTCTACTGGAAGGTGAGTCCCCATCCTTGGGTTCACTCGGTGCTGAATCCTACTCCCAATTGAATAAACACTGGACTGAATTCTAAACCGTTCTAGGTTGGACTGAACTGTTACTGATTGTATTGTATAACTAAACTAAATTGAGTTCACTGGGTTCCATGGACTGACAGAATACTACTGAATTCTTTTAAACAACTGAGTACTATTGAGGTCTGAAATGAATACTATGATTGATTTTTTTAGTACTATTGAGTTTTCCTGAGTTTTGTAACTGACCAAATTCTAGTAATCGTGACAGGACTGGTACTATTTTGTGACCGACCATGGCTCTAGGTAAATAGATAAATTTTTGGGTATTGAATACATCTAGGACTCAATAGCATAAATTATAAGACATGGCACAATCCCAAAACATGATATCTAATTAGTTGATCATCATTCATTCATTAGGACATTCTAGCAAACACTTGCATGACATGAAATTGAATACAAGCTAACATGATATAATTTCACTATTCAACTTACATGATGAATTCAACAAATAGTTGGAGGACATAGGATGTGCATATAATACTAAACAACATGCGAGCATCATAATTTCATATACCAGTTTCATAATTTGAGGTTTTTATCATGAATTAACATTGTAAAACACATATAACAAATAATTTCATATGCATCTGGCAATTAAATCATGAATTAGAAACCCCATTAACATGGTAATCCATATTCAAATCCAACCATAAAATTCATCAAACTCATTATCTTGTAGTTGAAAAGGGTGCTTAAACTCCAAGGGTGGAAGGAAATCCTTGGATGAATACTTGACATACCTTGATTGCTAAAGTCTTTACTGAAATCTTAAGCCTTGAGTTTGAAATTTGATCTCCTAGGTTTTTGTTCTTGAGTAATTTCTGAATAAAGAATGAATTTTGCCTCTAAAGGGTCTTAATTTCATGTTTTGGGGCTGATAATCGAGGGTAAAAGACCCAAATACCCCTAAGGATGTGAATTTTAATTATAGAAAACTGATTTAGCAATGCGCAGAATGATGCATTATATCATTGGCATCGATGTGATGGCCAACGTACCGTGTCGAGTTCGCCCTGGTTCATTAAAATTTGCACTGGGGAGATGGAGAAAAATATGCATCGATGTAATAGGCGACGCGACGCATTTAGATCGTGTCGATCCACTGGTTTGGACTTTCAAACGTGCCTAAAAAAAAGTTCAAAAAATCTAAAACTTGTTCGAGGACACCTACTGATACTCCTGATCATGATTCAACCTAAAGGTTGACATTTTAAGGTCATAGAGGTCGTGAAATAGAGTTGCCAACTTTTGAAGGCTAAAATGACACTAAGTATGAATACTTAACTAAAATTTTCTAAGTCTAGAACCCCTTAATAAGATTTAAAGGACTTAGTTGAGCTAAGGATTTGTGAGGTTTTACAATATCTCCCCCTTGGAAATATTCATTCTCGAATGAGGATAACTAAGCTGAGAATAATGAGACTACTAATAGACTGAATTCATGTACCAATTATGCACAACTGAAATATGATTTCATGACTGATATTACTGACATACTGAAATTCCATACTAAGTATGCATATTTGATGCATGAATTCATGACTGGAATTGCTGATAAGCTGAGTCTCTTATACTGAACATGCATATATGATGCATAAATATCTGATGGAACTGACTCATGAATGTATGACTGGATAAGCAATGGAAACTGATACCAAACTTATAAAGGAAATCTGAGCATAAAACTGAGTAAGTTTAAAGAGAACTGTTAGCTTAGGCTGAGTCTGAGTTTTCAGAGAAGAGATGAGGATACCTTGTCCGCATATCTTCTTCTTCTGCCCAAGTAGCTCCTTCAATGGACTGATTCCTCCAAATAACTTTGACTAGATAGATTTCTTTATTCCTCAGTTTGTGGATCTAAAAATCAAGGATTTCGACTGTAATCTCTTCATATGAGAGGCTATTCTGAATATCTATGCCCTCTGTAGGGATACGACTGTAGGTGTTTCTTAAGCAAGGAGACATAGAACACTAGATGTACTGAAGCTAATTCTAAAGGTAACTCAAGCTCGTAGGTTACCTTTCCAAAACAGTTGAGAAATCGATAAGGATTGACATATCGAGTACTGATCTTTCCTTTCTTGCCAAACATCCTCACTCCTTTCATAGAAGATATTTTTAAGTACACATAATAACTAATCTTGAACTCGAGATCCTTTCAATACATATCTATGTATGATTTATGCCAGGTCTGAGCTGTCTTAAGCCTTTCTCTGCTTAACTAAACTTTCTCTAAGGTATCACATACCAAGTTAGGCCTTACCACTGCAGCCTCACCCACTTCAAACCAACTGATGGGGGACCTGCACCTTCTACCATAAAGCGCCTGAAATGGGGCCATCTGAATGTTGGAATGATAGTTGTTGTTGTACATGAACTCAATCAGAGGTAAGTGGTCATCCCAACTACCTTTAAAGTCAATCGGACATGCTCATAACATATTTTCTAAAGTCTAAATGGTCCTCTCTGCCTGACCATCTATCTGGGGGTGAAAGGCTGTACTGAGATGAACTTGGGTACCAAGACCCTTTTAGAAGGCTTCTGCGTACCTCTATCTAAAATAATGGATAATAGAACACCATGAAATCTAGCCAACTCTCTAACATAGAGCTTGGCATAATTCTCGGCTGAATAAGAGGTATAGATTGGTATAAAATGAGTTGATTTGGTCATCTTGTCTAAAATGACCCAA
>NW_025878277.1:0-1829 GCF_002878395.1 Capsicum annuum
CCAAACTTAAACTTTGCTAAGCTTTTAAACGTTGCAAATACTTCTTAAAATTAAAATTAAAATTTATTGTTATGTTTAAAGGGTAATGTAAAAGATGTTCGTTTATTTGATTTTCAACACCATTGAATATACAAAAAATTAAATTTATTTCGAATGATATTTTATTTTCAAGAAAGTGATCTAGTATAAAATAAAACACTATCTAGATAATTATTTAATTATTATCTGAAATCAATGCAATAAGGTTCAAGATATTTGAAGGCTTGAAAATATTATACAAATAAAAATTACGACCAAACTTTATTGATAACTGAATGATTATTAATTAAATTAAAAATTTTCCAAAAAAAAATGTATCCGAGGAAGAAACATTAAAATCCTTATTATTATAAATAACTAATGCATCATCTTCTTGTGGAAAGAGCTTTAATTAAATTGCTAAAAACTAAGAAAAAAATATGAACTGCATTACAATCACTACAAAAAAAACTGCGTTTAGCAACGGATTTATAGCAACAAAGGCTTTTTCGTCGCTAATTAACGACGGAATTGCAACGAAATAGAAATTTTATCGCTAAATAAATGAAATTAAAATTAATAGCCTAATTAGTGACGGAATGGCAACGGAATATAAATTGATTGCTAATTTTTGGCGGTAAATATTGGCGCCTTTATTTTGGTGACAAAATTAGCGACAAAAATGGGAGAAATTTTTTTTGACATGGTGGAGACTGCAATAGCAACGAAAATACTGTCGCTGGAAGTATTTTACCATTTTTAATAATTTATTAGGTATATATTTAATTAATGATTAGCATAATCCGTTGCTAAATCCGTCACCCTACCAACCTAATATTAGGGCTATGTCTTTTATTTCACTTTGTTCCCAAAACATAACATCATCCACCTCTCTCCCCAAAAATAGTTCCCTTGCCCTTTTCTCTCCCTAATCGCTCAATATCAGTCGAAAAGAGTGTCAATCAGAGAATTTTGAATCTAAATTAGAGGTTAGATTTTATATCTCGTAATTTTAGTTGTTTCTCCTCTTTTAATTTCATAATTTCTATGTTAGAAGTGACGTGTTAATGATATGTTTAGGATTTTTTGAGCTATTTCAATTAGGGTTCTTCGATTATTGTATTAAAAAATTCGATAAATGGTTATTTACTCGAAATGGGAACCGTATTTTCTTTCTCAGAATTATTTTTTATGGGGTTATTGATATTCCAATGTTGCATGTCTATGAATCTGAAATTTCTTCAACATAATTTTTGGTTGTGGTTTAATTTTCAGTGTTTTGCATACACTGATTATGTTAGGGTTTTTGATTTTTTATTTGAAGTTTTACTTGTGTTTTTTGAGCTTTTTTATTTTTCTTTGTTCGATTGTTGTGTTAAAACGTTGTGTTAGTGGTTATTTAATCGAAATGGGAATAATATTTTTCCTCTTAACTTCTATTTTTTTTTTTGTATCTTCTGTTCCAGGTTCATTAATCTCTAATTTCTTCAATAAATTTTTCATTTGTGTGGTTTAGTTTTATCTTTTTTTATGTACAGATTTATGTAAAGTTGTACTTAGTGTGTTGCATGTTGAAAAAATTAGAAAACATAGAGCAGTTTGAGTCAGTTTTGCTTACTGTTGTTCTGATTTTCTGTAAACAATAAAATATAGTATGTTTCATGTTCTTTTGAAATTGTGTAATTGTCAAAATCATTTTCTGTTTTGTTATGTTGACTGTTTAGCCTTTATCCTTCCAAAGATTCCATTTGTGGGATCACATTTGGTATATGTTGTTGTTTTTTCTTAATCTGATTGTGATGTTATATTTT
>NW_025878278.1:0-2848 GCF_002878395.1 Capsicum annuum
CTAGAGTCCGGGGCACAACGATACACATAAGTTATAACTTAACTCATTCGGGAGAACTGCGCCTGAAAGCATGAATACACTACTGATACTAATACTTGTGCTATTTCTTAGAATACAATTCTTATCTTTCCTTAGTCTCTGCAATCATCGACACATGCATACACTCTTTTCAACACCTACTTGTCTCACTAAACACATTATCTGCTTCAATTTCTTCATAGGCTACTAATACCATATTCACATCTTAATACTTAGTTTGGAGTCCACAAACTTACATTCTTCAAAGATTCAAGCTTAGCTTCTAAAACATAACATGAATATCCACAAATCTTTAATAAACATACTATTCTCATTCTAGCCTTCAAATATCACATATCTTAAACTTATACTTCTCCACACCATGAGAATAGCAGCTATATCTCTATCAATCAACGCATATAATTCCTAACTTCCACACGTAGATTCTTACATATATAATTTCAAGCCTATTCATTCACCATATAAACAGCTAACCCCATAAGGCATACTCTGCTCACTTTAGAGAACACTGTCCCAAAACTATCTGCGAGGATCGTCAGAGAAAGTTCTATCTGAAAGATTTTGGCTTCACTACTTCTGCTACCTTAAGAGTAGGGTAAATCTGACATAAGTAGATCATTACAAGAGTTTCATAACACTCTTGGAAAATCTTTCTATAGCATGATCTGGACCATGAACGAATGGAAACTCTTTTAAATATCCCATAGCCTCCCGTACATGAATGTGGCGTGCAACACTCTCTTGTACAAGACTATACTAGATGTGGCTTTTCAGACTCCCTAGGACGCTGTTGAACCTTAGGCTCTAATACCAAGTTTGTAATACCCTAATTCCCGAGAATCAAAATGTCACACAGTGCTTATAATCCCAAAGGACCATAAGCTAACCCTTTTTTCTGATATTTGTACCTGTTCACTGCATAATATAGTAAAATACATACAAAAATTGGCTAACAATTGCCATAAGGTTCAAACATATAGAAATATACAATACCTTAAACTACACACTAATACATCTATCTGAAAAGCCTCTACACTGCCTGAACTGTGGAGTTAAAGGGATAAATACTGTACTAACAACATCCTCGGATAATAAGGAGTCACTGCTGCACCCACTGCTGCTATACAAGTGACTTCTAAAATGCTCCAAGTTTCACTTCTCTGAACCTATGGTGCCCCAAAATAAAAGAACATCATAGCACGAATGCATTAGTGCTAAGATGTACTGAGTATGCAAGCAGGGAAGGCTAAACACAAGGGCTTATGCATGAATATTTAATCAACAGAATAGTCATGAGAATAACGAACGAGTACACATTATGAATGCACAGTTCACAACCACTATAACAATTATAACGACTCCAGATACCACAGCTCGGATACCACTTTACTATCCTCGAAACTCACTACTATACTGGGGTACTACATTACTGAATCACAGGATACCAATGCTGATCAATCGAATACACTCATACCCCTGACTCCTGAAGATTTATACTAACACAGAAACCGTGGAAAGTAGTTACATAACTCACCATGACTCCTTATAAGCAACTGAATATATTGGGGTGCACCTAATAATTTGAATAATATCTTTGATTTCGTAAAACATACGTACAAAAAATGAAGACTCACATGGCTTAAATTTCATTATCCATAGTTCTCATGATATTATAGAGAGGAAAATATAAGTAAAATCCCATAAATCATCATAAAATCATCAATATTCATCATAAATTCTCATGACTCATCATACACAATCAAAATCATCAACTCAAGACTCGGAGCGACTCGATAGTTCAAGAAATATACTCTTATGGACATGGGAGTTTCCTATAACCGATAACCCCACGTGAGATGCATGGAATACCAACATTTGCCCTCCTAGGGAGAGCACTCCGATTGGCGGGAGTGTTGTACTCTTGCTAGAAAGTACAACCTTAAAGCTTTCATAATCACAATTTGGGTCTTTGGCCAACAATATCATCATCAACAACCCTACGGTGGTACATAGGTTTGGGGAAATACTAAATTTCCCTCTCGGTGCTAAGTAATACTCTCTGACTAGCTCAGAACGCATTAGGAAATCCACCACAACATCACAAGGGTCTATCATAAAGACCAAATCAAATCTCTTTCTCATTTATCAAATCATATCAATTTATGGATTCCTAACTCAACACATCTTAGCTCAAAACATTTTAATTTTCCTCAACATCAACATGGTATCAATAACAAAGCATTTCATCTCTACGAGCTTAAAATTAATATAAATCATCCTGACTCTGCGGATGCAAATCAATATTCTCAAATGATCATTCTTTCATTTCAATATTTAAATCATGACAATAACTTTTTAAAAGCATTTAAGATCTTCAAATCATAGTAAGCTTTTGTATGTCGTAATGTAACTCAAATCATGACTCTTATATCAAGAATCCTCACAAAAATAATTTCATAGAAGTGGTATGCAATTTATGGCATAAAATCTCAATTCAAAAAAACAAGATAATAAGGTTATTATGTATACCAATATTGAATGATTCAAAGTTCCATGAATCATATCTTGAAAACACTTAAACTATCAACTCATGGTAGAAATATGAAATTCACCATATCAAATCATAACTTGGGAATAATAAAGTAATCATGTACATCAAAGCTTAAACAATTTATATTTTTCATAACCTCATAATTCGTCATTAAAACATCTTGGGTATTTACCCACTTTACAAAATCATGAAATTCCAATGATAAAATTAGTTCTTTGGGAACAAGAATGAAAAGATATTCTTGTTCAAAACCCCACA